>NW_010397150.1:15821-29745 GCF_000710305.1 Buceros rhinoceros silvestris
TCCTGACATTTGTAGTTCTTGTGTTTTCCTCATTCCTTAGGCTGACAAACCAGAAAGGACAAATTACTCTGCTACTTAATAATGAGTTATCTGGACCTATCAACTATGTACATCATGAAACTAAGAAGCAGGTGTGGTAACTAAAATTCTCAAAAGAAAAAAAAAAGGGGCAGTTTCTCAATCCATTCATTGCATTAGGAAAATCAGTACTAAGCACGTGACTCTAATTCTTCCCCAAACATTTCAATCCTTGTGCATATACAGCACTGCTTTCTAAATCAAAATGTAAACTTGCAGTCCAGAACCATAAATTCTTAAGGCCAAGAACATTAGACATACATCTTACTATAAAAAAACAGCATCTTCTGCATTACATCCATTTTCCAAACTTAAAAGAAGCCAGTATGAAGAAGATGGGGACACAGAGGAAGACGTTACCTATTAGCACAGTTTGCATCTAAAACACTGTTTAGGTATTGTCACTTTTTTTGAAATTAAAGGAATGAGAAACTTGAAAAAGGTATCTGAAAATTAAATTAAAAGCAGTTTTGGTGGACACCAAACCAAGGAATAGGCTGGGAATTCGAGTTGCAGTAAGGGAAATGAACACTCCAAGGTAAAGAAACGCTTCTTTTGCTCTGTATTGCTCTGAACTAAAACCAGTAATAAAACAATCAGCCTCTAGAGCTACAGTTAAAAACAGCCCTTTCTCACAAATATTTAATGCATACAGCTTTGCTGGACCTTCAAAGGATACTATACCAGAGCAAAATAGTACAAGTCAAAGAGACAACCTAAGATTATTACTCAATTTAAGAAGTTTTAAAAAAAATATGTAAGTTTTTGATTACAGGTTAATATTTACTGTCTTTTCCTCATTTTATTTATCATGTATCAAAGATTAAAGTAGCATGCACAAAGCTGAATGTCTTATGGCCACAGTGTATATGACCTCACCAGATGACCTCCACCTTACTCAGTAGAAATAGTTAACTCAGCAGCAATTCCGAATTGTTTGGATAATCAATAGTCTTCACTTGACAACCAGAAATAGCATTCAGTGACTGAGGGAAGGAAGGTGAATTTTGTAATAAGGTTTGCATTAAAATAAGAAATCTACATACTACAAACTTCTATTTTATTCCACTAAATATTACTGGGTTTTGGAGATGACAGACATTGAAGATGGAAACTTAAACTCTAAGGAAACAAAGTTGCTTTACAAAAATTTCTAGTCCCCTTCTTTCCTGAGAATAGGCCATTGTTAAAACCTCAATGTCTTTGGTAATACAAATGCAGAAGGAACACTTCAAACTCTTACCTTATGAAGAGTGGCTTCCACAGATTTCATATGACTAATAATCAATTCTTTGTCTCTATTACGAGAGAGGGAAAAAAAAAACAGAATAGTTAATACAACTTAAGCTCTATTGATGTAGAAATCCATTTTCTGCTACTGTATAACCATCATGTCTTTAAAATAATTGTTGATAACTCAAACTGCTATTTTTGTATCTCTCCTTTTTATATCTCCCATGCAAACCCTAAAAAATAGTTCCTGGACTACTATTTGGCACCTTTCCGTAAGAAAGATACTTCTGTTGTGGATAAGCAATTAAACTAGCTGTATTTATAGACATAGCAATGAACAACCATTGTGTTCTTGGGGAAGAAATCCCCAGACTTGGACAAAAGACTTGGATAAAAACGGCATGCTGAATGGAATCCAGGCTCTTGCAGGAAGAGATTCTCATACACTGACAAATTTTCATTAATTATGTGGGCCTAACAACTATGTACGTATATGCATGTAAGTTTTCCTGTGTTCTCTAAACCTGAACACTCCACTGGTCCTTTTCCAAAAGATATCCAGTCAAGGATCCTAACCTTACAAACCAGAAGTCTGGAGAATGAAATACTACTCTCATGCCTTTTTGCAGATTAGGGCTTCAGTAAGAAGGACAGTTTTGATCATTACGCTGCCATAAAAAAAAAACCTTGGTCTCATCTGAGGCATTGACAGAAACGGAATTAAAGTTGCATAATACCATATGACTACAGAGACAAGGACAGCATGACCACCAAAAACACCACAGGAAATCAAATTCAATCTATGCCAGAAAATAGCACCTCAGTATTCCAGGACTGTCTTCTACCTTGCCAGCTATGTGAACATTTTGTCTGAACTCTTACAGTTCCTAAAACAGCAGTCAAAACCATGGCTTTCTTCTGCCTGAAATGACTTCTGCTTCCTCATTTCTTGTTCTCATTTCTTCTTCTCTTTTATGGAAGGTGGCCAGAAAAGTAGGATTGGCTTTTACACTCTTAGGAAAGCTGTCACACAGATTTTACTCTTTTCAGGGTCCTGCCTTTCTTTGGACTAGATTCTCAGGAACCTGCTGTTCACCTTCTCTGCCGGACTCATTTATGTAGTGACTGCTATCTGTCAGGGGGAAGTCAGTTCTAGAGAGCCAGTTCAACACCATTCATTTCTAAGTTAGTTACTGACATAGAAATCAGTCTGTTGTTTGCATATTCTCAGATGTGGACCACAGAAAAGCAAGTATCTTTAGACAGACCCAGGTTAGTAGGTGATGCCCAAGCTCTTATTTTTGTGAACAGAAAGCCCTCTGACTATGGTTGATCTATTATCTTAAACAACATCCTAAAATAAAAGTAGTATTTGTTTATGCACCTAGGAAAAAAGTTTTAAACAATTAATCCACGTTTCGCTCAATCTTTATTTCTTATCTTCATCACCTCCTAAAGGTTTAAGGGAAATTGAAATTGGATCATAGAACTATTCTTTAGGATTCTTATCCAGGAATGTCCTTCAGGTATAAGAACCTGCCTCATGCCATCTTTTACACAATAGCTGGGGTTTGATGAAGGTCTGATAGAGTATTTCTATCTAGCTGAGAAATGACCAAAAGGCTACTAAACTTTAAAAGGCCACTAAACTGCTATCAGACACTTCTATCGATACTGCTTCCTAATCTGGAGGAAAGTGAAATAGAACTGCTGGCCACCACTGCAAGAAGATCAAGATAGCCATTCTGAGAATGAGAACCACCTTGCTATCTTTTAAAGCAGTACAAAGATTAGTAAAGAACTTGAAAGACATCCACAAATGGCTTAGAATCACTCCAGTTACGGAAGAGGTATTGAAATAAGATTTTCTGGATAAAAGTGAAGTCTATTTCACCTACTTTTGCTTACATGTTTTGAAGACAAAAAAACATTTGTTGTGAAGAATTCATAGACAAACAAAAGGTAGGGGTTTTTCTTTGTCAATATTCAACTGCTACACACAGAAATAAAACCAATTTTAAAACCACTTCACATTAAAAGAACCTTTTCTGAATATATGAGACACAGTGAATGATCTTTACTAGAGTGCATAAAATAAGTTGGGGCAGGGTGAAAAGGGGCAAGCTTCCCAGAACAAATCCTTCTTCAGGTCACAACTGCTTTAATACACTCATACTTAATAACATTAGTCATTTTAATTAGCTTGTTAAACATTTCACTGATAAGTATATTAATTACATTATTTCACTTGTGCATAAAACCTTTAAAGCTTCTAAGCTATTTTTCTTCAGAGGTCAAATGTATCCCAGGTATAATGAAAAATTTTAATTTAAAATTAAACTTCTTGGTAAAATCTTAGCCATAGACCAACAATATTCAAAGGACATTCTACAATAAGAGTCATAAATAACAGAGTCTGCAAAGATTTATCTGACTATATGACTGTAAGAAGTTAGTAATAATCTCATTCAAGTCAAGAGAACACCTTTTACCTGCCAATTTTGAAAAGATTGGTCCCAGAACATTTCCTTCCATTCCCCAGGTTATGTCTAAATCCAAAACTCTCTGAAATCAGCTGAAATACGTATCCTGTTCCTAAGACTAGGTCCAAACTGGATATCAGCCTCTCTGGCGGTTAAGACCTGCCGCCTAGCTGACATTTTTGTATTTGTTATAAATAAACAGTTTCTCCCTCTAAAAAGATGATGTGGAAAATAGAGAAAACAAACAATCATTTCTTAAATAATTGGAGTGTTAGGGACCTGCCAAACAGATTTTGTCAAATTAGTAAGATCAGTGGCAAACAAAAATGGCTATGCTCCCAGAATTTGGAGCACTGTTATTGGGTAACTCAGAAAACACACCATCTCCTATCTTGAACTAAGAGTTTTCTTTTTAGAAAACTATCACTGAATTTCAAAGAGAGACAGATGTACTTTTGTTTTCTAGCGTTACATTAGCTAGGGCTAAAACCCTGTGCATGAAAGTAAGAATTGATCTTTTGTCCGTTTTAAGTGATCTCCCCAAGGTCCCAGCGCTCACTTCGCTGCCATGCAGAGGGCACTCTCTGCATCATGGATGCTCTCTTTCAGTCGACGCTTGTCCTGCTCCAGCTGGGTAAGAAGTCTATTGAGCTGACGCAGAGATTGATCTTTTCTTCTCAGCTCTGTCTTTGCCTCAGAGAGTCTCTGCAAGCAGACAGAAAGCAGAGTTACTTGTCAGCCCAAATAATTAACTTCAATTTATGCCATAGGCTATTAAACAAAGTGGAAAACAGACTGACTGTGAAGTAGATTTGGACCATTACATACTGTGGTTTTATGAATTCTCTAGCAAAAACAGTTTTTAGTATATTGTCTATGTACAAATATGCTTTATACAATAAAGTGATTTGTTGAAAAAATGGTTACATATACTATGCTGGAGATACTGTATTTACAAATACCAGATCTAAACACAGAGGAAATGATCAAAATATTGAAGCATTAAAGAGAACAGAATAATTCTCGAAATTTAATTTAAAATTAACATTAAAGAATTCACCAAGAAAGGGAAGAAACAAAGTAGCATTATTCAGAAATTTCAGGATTTCAAAAAATAAGATTCTAATCTTCTCTGTTAGTGCATTAAGAACAGTTTTCCTGCAGTTCTTGCTGAGAATAAATCACTATTTTATGGTACTTTCACTATTTTAACATCAGGTTCCAAATATACAAAATAGTACCCTTTTTTTTTTTTAAATGTTTCTCGCTGGCTTAGAATTAACACGACTGCTTTAAATCAATTCAGATTAATCCAACAGATGACAAATAGCACACAGAACTAATTAATACAGGACCTGGCTAGTTGCTACTTCTTTCTGCTGCGATAAATCAATACTTTTATAGACTGGAGTATTAATAATGTGATTGCATAGTTTGCTAAATGTTACTTGTTACTTACAGCTGTTAATTGCCTTTTTAGAAAGAAATTATAATAGGTGGCTCTAAACATTCTTTTACAAATTCCTTGACAGATTCTAAACCACTATAGAAGGACACCGAAGGCTGCACAGTTGCAAGACTGAGCTCTTGCACCTTGTTTTCAAAATATATGGATATGTTTTCTGCTTAAGTTCTAAGAATGTTCTACATAATTTGTACTCAGAAATACTTGACCTGTACTGGGGAATACGGCATACATGTATCGTGCTGTGGATATGTATCAAGCACAGTATACACCAAAGCCTGATAAAAATATAGAGGGAACTGAAAACAACTAATCTGAAAAAGCTTCAGACCCAGCAAAGCATCAACAGCATTTAAGGAAAAAAAAAAGCTCTAACTTCTACAAAATAACAAAGTACAATATAAAACTGCATAATCCAGCAAAATAAACGAATCAGTGGATTGGCACAAGTTTCGTTCAAACATTTCTCAAGACAAAAAAGCAACCAGTTATTTCAATAGTGTATTTGAAATGTACAGTACCACTATCCGAATTCTGTTTAGCAGTTGGCACAATCCAGGCTGAAATTAATCACTGCTGCCTGACAAAAAAAACCCCAACCCATCAAGGTGTATTTAAGAAACTCTAAACCCCAGAAATGTTAATACTAGTCTTGCTCAAATTAACACAGGTTGAATGACTCTATTCTGCCTCTTATGACATCAGTTTCAATGAAGAATGCTATTTTTCACCTAAGATCTCATTTTTCCACTCCATTATTAGCATAAAGATACCCAAAACCAGAAGTGTTGCTTTCAGAAATTCACACTAATACCACTGTCAGCTGTGAAAGCCCTGTTTGAACAACTGAATTTGTGATTTTCAGAAAACTTATTTCCAAGAAACCAGATGTGGATTAGCAAGTATAAAAGGAGCTATCTTTAATCTAAGATCAAAGAACTGTTTTTACTCTGTTCACTGTTTGCTTGTTTTAGTCTAAGTCAGCACTGAGGAAGCAGCTCTGAAAACTGCGTCACGTCCGCCCTGGCCCATATTCCCATCTTTTGACAAACAAAATTTATTGAACAGGTAACAACGTCTCTGGTCCCAATGCTTTGTCCACCCCACTTTCCCATCTGACTAAAAAAAATCTGGTTTTAAGAACTGAGCCCTGTCCAACGTAGAATAGGTAATTCTGCTAATATTCTGATGCAAGCAACTTTTGATGTAGAGGCTGCTGGAGCAGAGCCTGGCTCCAAGATTCTGGTAGTCTAAATGAGTGGAGAAAGACAGAATTACTGACCACAAATGGCAAAGAGACCCAGTAGGTGTCAAAAATCTTCTGGGAGCTGCTAAATAACCCTGCTTACCAAATGCAAGTGAAGGCCTATTAATGAGGTAGTAACAGGGATGAAAGCATGAAGCCTCTTTGTGAGGCAAGGCCAGCAACCACAATAGCTGGTGATGAAGCAATATAGAAATGACAAAAACAAGTATCTCACTGAAGAGCTTATTTATCATATTCAAAACTTTCACCATTTTTTTCAGACATCTCCTAAGGATTCAGACTTCAGCTGTCAAGAATATTGCAATATCTAAGCAAAATGTGAACTGATTTTAGCACTTGAAAAGCAAGTTTAGCATTCATGTGAAGTTCCTTGCTACTGTGGGTTAAAGTCAGGCCTTGGAAATTGCTCAAATACAGTGAAGAGTATTCTAAAGTAATGGCTGCTAAGCCTCTCTTTTTTTTTTCTTCTTCAGATTGATCTAATTAAAACCCTTGATAAACTTTATGGACTCTAATATTTCCAGCTGAGTGACTGAAACCAAGAGGGTGTGCCTCAAGGCAGCAAGGCAACAATGATAAGCAGCAGGTTAGCCACTAATTTCTCAGCCAGGGTAGATTGTGAAAGTGTGATGTTCTGATATCCAAGAAAGTGTTCAGGAGAGAATAGGATAAATCAAGTTTAATAACTCTGCTCCTAATTGTTCCCTCAATGCTCCACTCTAATTACTTGGAGAACTCTCCTGACTGTCACCTGATATTAGGTTGTTGGAGGCTGAGTGTGGAGCAGTGAGATAATCAATAAACATTTAGTGGGGAGAAGAATGAAGATCCCGTTAAGCAGTGGGAACCTGCAGCACCCAAAGCCCTTCTGCTCATGAGAAAACCTATGGGAGAGCCATAGTGATTGCAAAGCAATAATCCAAAGCACTGTTTTTAGGCCTTGAGGCCTTTAGGCAACAGTACATTTGAGAAAAAAAGGTTAACACGGTCATCCTAATTACAGCCCATTTTCACATTCTTCATATATAAGGGAAGACAAGCCAATTAGGTAGAAAGGAAGATAAGGGAAGTTTTATTTGTATACTAATTAAACCCCTGATGAAATTAAAGGAAAAACATACAGCTCTGTAATTGTGTCTGAGAAAGGTCACTTCAGGTTCAGCTATCAGAAAAGCACAGCCTTGAGATATTTCACTTAATCCACAATATAGCCCTTATTTTGCCCCCCAGGTCTTAGTATTTACAAAAATAAGAAAATTTCAAGACCTGATAACGCATTTATCTTGAAATGTTTTCTGTGGACAATTACAATTGTTAGGAAGTTGAGGCTAAATATGATAAGAATGAAGGCTTTAAAAACCTACTATGTCTGCACATAGTTCTGTGAAGATGCTGAGCTTTCACTTTCAAGCACAAGTGATTCTGAACCAACTTTGAAGCCAAACTAATTTATTGACATTCTGTAAAATGCCAGCTATCTGCTTAGTTCAGATGTTTAGGCATTCGGGTGCTAATTCAGGCATCACTGCACTCCTTCCTCTACAGTCCACCAAAAGCTCATAGATCAGCTGAGTTTTCATCAAATTCCTTAGAAGGAGTTGCCTTTAGAGATATTTCAGATTTAGGCTTTTTTCCCTATAAATTGAGCATGAAAAGCATTTGTTGGCGAGAATAGCAAGAAACTGATAGCACTGAAGAAAAAGCTCATAGGAAGTCTGTCAGCTGGGTCCTTCCACAAATAACTTTAACAAGCTTAGGCTTTTGCTTTCTTCAAAACCAGTTACTAAATAAATCAGAGTTTAACACTGTCATTCTTTACAAGCAAAAAAGCACTTTATTCAAAATGTAACAGTAGGACAATTATTGTAGATGAATGATGACAGTCACATCACTTAATTCATGCAAAGCATGTGTGATGCATCTATACAGAGAGTGTATTTTCCAAGATCAACTAAAGCTAGATCAAACTGCTTATTAAATTAGATTTAAATTGCACAGACAACACAGCACTACAAGATATGCAAATATATTGCAGAATGTGTATTATGAACTAATTTGTGAAATTAAAGATTTTGTCTTCAGGATGAAGTTCTATATGTATATTTCCATTTAGATGCAAAATGGTACTTTTTAAAAGATCTGTATACAGAAAACTGTCCACATAACTAACAGAATTCCACAATGAAAAAAGAATACAAAGTTTAGCCAGCATTCATTCCTCTATTAGCTTAAACACGCTTCCCATTATCCCTGTTGGCAAATATAATCTTCATCCTGGTCTCTGAGTGTCCCTCAAAAGACAGTCTACAGATAAACTGGAGAAGTCTTGCATCTTCAAACTGTCCAAATCCAAAAGGTACAAGCACTTATAGTAATATTTAATGTCAGCTGTATTTTTAGTGTGTATGACTGCAATGCAAACTAAATTACATTAGCTCAAACAACAAAACTGAATTTCCACAGGATGTTTTCTGAAGAGAATTCTTACTTAGCAAAAACAATTCAAAATGAAACTTCTTCTATCAAAATAGGAGATTAAAAATCTCTGGGAAAAAAATTCTGTGGAAAAAAAACCCCATAACTAAGACTTCTCAACGATATATGAAAAAATCTAAGACATACATTTAGACCTATGTCAACAAATAAGATGGATTTACACTTCTTGACTGGAAACCACACTGCCATATCAACATATAGTATCTAGATTCACTGTGTGTTTCACAAAGCTTGCAGTAGTGTCTTAAAACAGTTTGGAATGAACTCCATGAGGCTGTTCTGCTCTTGCAAAGCAAAGGTAACCTGAGGCTGATGGCCCATGACATCCCTTCAATAACAAGTGCTTTCACATGCCCTTTAAACTTCTTCAGGAGGAGAAATGTGAGTACTCAAAAGGACATTTGAATGAGCTGTATCTGCTTTGCAGAAAAAGCAGTGATATTTTTAACCTCTTTGCTACTGGACCTCATCCTAACAGCAGCAACCTTTTCATATGCCAGTGTTCCAAGAGAGGACATATCTGATGACTCTTCTCTGAAGTACATGACGGAGCACGGAAGCAGTTAAATATAGCTTATAGATCACGGTGTTTCTAACAATGTGCAAAATGGCTCTTCACATCTTTGAAAGTGCCCTGTGTAATGATGTCACAGAGCTCAAGCAGGTCTACTAAGAAAAACAGTAAAACCAATCAGCGCACTGATTTTAGTAAATACCAACAAAACACTAGTGAATGAAGGGATACTTGCAGACATATTTTCACATTTCTGATACAATGTCAAATACAATTGCTTGTAATTGTCTTATATAAGAAACCCTCATAATATTGGAGTACAAACAATGCTAACAGCACAAAGCTTTAGCCAAATCAGTACCATAAAAACGTCAAGCAATCTTCTAAGGACTACTACAAGTTAAATGACGGTGCAGATAGCTTAAAAAGCAACTGTGATATTCTAGAAGATTGAGAACTTAAGTATTAAGACATATTTTAAAAAAATTATTCAAGAGTCACTCCTGAATCATCTAATCACTGGATTGGATGAGGAAAATCCAAGTTTTCATCTTGCAAGAGATTTTTCTTAGAAAAACAATCTGAAATAGTAGGCACTCTCAGAGTGAAAGCGAATACTATTACTCAAGTATGTCTAGACAACAGTGCATTTATTGACTGACACATAGCTCTCAGATATCCTAGCAAGTGTAGGTACCACAAGCATTTTACCTGCTGTGGTTCAGGCTGGATTACAGTGCTCAAAGACTTAAAGCTAGGCTTAATATCTCTATGTTACAATGCAGACTTATTTCTCAAGAGAAAACCTATTATGATCAACAAGAAAGGAATGCATTTTTCAATTGCATTAGCTCAAAATGTTGAGCAAAAGATGACTGAATAAGCCTTATGAAGTCACTGAGCTGTGCGTGCTTTAAAGTTATTGTGGATTAAAAGAGCTTATTACTTAAAACGCAGTAGCTATTCCTGAATAATTCCACATAATAACACTTCTTCTAGAAGAGACATGTCTTACGTTCACGTGTCACTCAGCTTCAAAGTAAAACTAAACAAAACTTTGCAAGTTTCTACATAAAGCACAAAATATAATCTCCCCACACATAAACTAGATTTTCATCACCTGTTAGTATTAGCAAACAAAACATTGGTGTTAAAATGTGTTAGCTAGGTAAACTGCTGCATTTGAGGAGAAACAGAAGTTGAAAAAAGTTGAAGGCCATCTTTTTGAATACCAGGATGCACTGGGCCTTCCAGGCATATACTAATCCAATCAGAGATAATAACCAAGCCCTACTTTTAAACAATGTTTTGGAAAATGTTAAAGTACATAATAACATTTACGCACATGATAATCTAGAAATTTTTATCATCTTCTGAGCTAAGTGAATTATGTTAGTATTACTGGAAAGCTGCATAGAAGGATTATGCCACCTTAATAAAAGACATTTTTAGAAAAAATTGGGCTTTATCACTGAGTTTTAAAGGTATTAGAAAAACCCTTGATGTTAAGCGAGAATGAATTTTTGGAATCATACACGTAGTGGCATGAGTACATGATCATTCACCACTGACATGATGTTTCTTTTTCATCTCTAGAAAAGTAAATTCCTTTCCCATCACAATACCTAAGCCTGTCCAAGATGCAGCCCTGCAGGAGCAGCAGCTTTTCTGTGCTTTGGCAGTGTCATGCCTTTAAATCAGTAACTTAAGTGCCACAGAAAAGAGAATTCTGAGGTGGTGGGGTATTTTTCCACTGTTTCGCTTTTTACCCTGATAGACCCACCAGCCTTATAGTTGATACAGTACCAAGATTTCAAAGAGGTGGTTTATACCTGCTACTGCAAAAGAGGGTTTTTCGTAACTCTCTCATGTACCTGTAAGTAAGGCATCTAACTCCACAGGAAAACTCTGATGCTGCTCTGTAACACTACTCACAGCTATACACAAGCATCTGCAACACCACTGCTTAATGTTTCTACACATTATCTAATTGTGCACACTAGAACACACTGAACAGGATAAAGATACACAGAGCACTTAGACTTTATCTTTACTATGGTTTACAAGTGCTACTACATCACATGTACGTACACAGAAATATTTACCTGGATATCTAGGACAATACAACATACTGCAGCAGTTTCTTGCATTTCCTTATAAGTGAACAGGGCTCAAACCATCAGTCTCCGATCATGCCCTACCAGTCTTAATGATCATGCATTACCAGTGACATTTCTAAGCCCAGGAACAGACTATTTTAAGTTCTCCAGAAATATTCTTCCACTGAATCTGCATCACTCGATTTGTTTGGGAGTATTTCTAAATAAGATAATTCAGGAAGTAGGAGAAACAACGGCAATAAAATTACCAACAATGACAATGAAACGTTACCTAAAAGTTAAATAACCATCATTTCATTCCCATTGTTTATTTAAAACGGCATACAATTTGAAGTCAGTGGGAATCTGAACACAGACTACAAAGTTATCAGGCACAGATTAAATAACAGCATTATGCTTCAGAACTAAACTTAAGAAACGAGTATTATTGTACACTGGATACATCACTTCAGACAAGGTTCAAAAACTGGGAATCCTACGAGACTTTAGATAGTTTCAATACTGTCCCGGTTTGAGCCTTAACAAATACATTTCCTACTGAATCACACACAGGTGAGCTGAACTTAAGGTTCAGTTCTGAGGAAGAAAATATACTGCCTGTGACCTCAATATACTGGTGGTCCCAGTTAAACTGTTTCATCACATTAAGCAGTTATGGACAATGCCAAGTATTTATGCCACCTAAAGTTTTGATCTGGCTTCAGCTAGAGTTTGTATTTTTCTTTGATTAATGAATTGGACAAATCTTTTTTTAATGTCATGAATATTAACATGGGCTTCAGCAGATTTATCACTTTATACTGCTTACATTCAAACACTGTGGCCTCCTTCAGAATAGTTGTGACCAAACCATACATTTGTGTTAATGTATCTGAGTTTCCACAGATTGCTCCAAATGCTGGTTAGTGTATGCAATTTTATTTTAATATTATGCTACACACATCCTGCTGCATGAAGTATCTGCAGGGGGAAAACATGTATAGTGATTCTCTTTATCCCTTTTACTCTTTAAACCTCAATAAAGTAAGAATGAATGGATAACTATGTACTTTCATACTTAAAAGACTATTCTTTTATACAGGTCACCCCATCCCTTCCTTCATTAAAAACCAGAAAGCAGTCTTCTTAGCAGAAACAACAGATATAGTAAAACAAAATTCAGTAATTTAATAGCCAACTTTTAAATCATCCTGTTGAAAAAACATCAAAGATATACCAATATTCAGCAAAGGAAAACAAAGTCTTATAAAGGCACATTGACTTGGTGCCTCCCTTCCCTCTGGATATGCTTTGTGTCATAACGAGTGCCAACTGAGAGCACAAACCTTAAACAAGGAATACTTTTCTTCTGAGCACAGCACACACAGATCCTGAAGCAGACATGGTAAAACACTGACAGCAACAAATCACTGCAACTGTTAAACTGAATCATTATTCCTATTTTTCACTTTTGCTATGTTTCCTAAGACAAAATGGCATCATGATGGTACAAAATTTGGAAAATTACCTGCTTCACTCACCTACAGAAGCAACTGTAATAAATATGCCTTATTATGAAACACATCGGATGACACCACACAACTAATTATTTCAGTAAATTATTAACTTTAAGAACACTTATTCCTTCATTCTCACATCTGAGAAATTTTCTTGTACAAAGTCAAAGTCTTTGGGACTGTTACTTAGAATTGAGAATCCTAAATTAATAATTTTTAAATCACTAATTATTTATCGTATAGTCCACAGACAAACACCAATTAAGGTGGGTTTACTTTAGCCAGAAGTTTTTTTTTAAGTTTTTTAAAGTCCTTCGGTTATGGCGTAGGATGTGACGCAGTTTCGGTAGAGGGGGAGGAGGCTGCTGCCTTTGTTCAGCACCGTGTAGGTAGGGGGAATGGGGACAGTAGCATGCTCCATGCTCCCTGTAGGAAGCTTCGGGAAAAGAGTCTCCCCACAGCTACAATCTGTTCCCACCTCTGGCCAAGTCTGCACCAATCAGCGCCTCTGTGAATAAATCTGTCTAAGAGGGGAAATGCCTTTGGTAAGGCCTTTTGCTTTTTTGGAGGGCTTTTGTATGGGAGGGTCTAGGGCAGAAGCGACCATGTGGTCACCTAGGTAACGTAAGAGAAGGCTGGGGCAAGACATGTTGTTACTGCCCTTTTCCTTCAGTCAGTGACAAGTTGGCAGGGTGAAGCCCTGAAATCCTCAAAGAGCACTGGTGGGAAAACCAAGGGCTGGAAATGCTCATGGACGACGGTCTCCTGCTGG
>NW_010397150.1:29869-65858 GCF_000710305.1 Buceros rhinoceros silvestris
GGGGGGGGCCACATGGTTGCAAGGAGCTGTGAGGAGTATTTCCCATGAAGAAGGGCAAGCAACAGGAACAGCGTAGAGAGCACCGGCTGAGACTGACTGCACCCGCCATCCTGTGTTCCACTTCCTCCGCGCTGCATGGGGGACAGGTGGTAAAGCCAGGCCCAGGAAGAAGGGAGGGGTGGGAGGAAGATGTGTTTAAGAGATGATCGTTTTTCTTACTGTCCTACTTGAATTTCTGTGGCGATTTGGTAGTGGTTTTGTTGTTTGAATTAACTTAGTTTCCTCATGTCGAGTCTGTCCTTTGCCCATGATAATAAGTGGTGAGTGAGCCCTCCCTTGTCTTGAATCTTAAGTATTTGTTGTATTTTCTCCTCCTGGAGAAAATAGAAAGACTGCGTGTTGCTTGGTCGCCGGCTGGGGTTTAAACCATGACACCTCTAACAGAGAATAAAAAAATCCATGTAGCAACAAGAACTTCCATAGGTTTTTCATAAATATATTGTAGAAGTCAACACAAAAATTTAGGTAAGATTAAAAAAATAGTAATTTGTTTTGAGTTTGTTACCTTGAAGAGCATCCATGCTTTTCATGATTAAAAGAAGGTAGCACAGTTACAGATTTTGGAAGCTCAAAGGGGTATAAATTTTGAAAACACTTGCCCTTGAAAATCATTGAATACCTAATGAAAATAGAAGATCTAAAGATCTTCAGAGTTTGCTTAGGGAGATCATGTGAAAACCGAAGGTGAAACAATGATCGGGCCCTAGAGACAGCCTAGATAAACAAGAACCAAAGCACTTGTGTATCAAGAACCTGGATAGCAGAAAGTCCTGCACATTGATATCTAAACTACCAGGAAAAACAGGATTTAGAACATTTCTTTAAAAACATCACATGCTGTTTTAAAGATCTATTGATCTCCTCTGTACATCTCAAGGTAACAAAGTTACTTTGTAGTTGACCCAATAATATATCAAAGATCTCCCAGGCACTGGATTTACCACGAAGCCTTTCTGTATTTTTGAGTAAAAAATGAAACATAGTTGAAGGTCTTGAAATAACAGGGATAAACAGTATCTAAGTATATATGCTTAATAACCACACACTGTAATTACACAATAATCTCTTTTTTCTTCCAAATTACATGTCAATAAATCCTTCTCACTGCACTGTGAATTCCAAGGTCATGGACAGATGTGTTTATTAGTATAATTACAATGCAGCAATAAAACCATTAAGCTTATAGATCGTGATACAGTTCCATTTATTCCTCCTCCCCCCAAGGGAAGCAAATAGCTCCTACCAATTGAATACCAGAAACTACTGGAAGTTACTTTTAAAAGACTATACAAATGCTGTAGTTCGAGCAATTACTTTACTGAGGTTTTCCTTTTTCTTTGTTTAATCTTTGACAGAATGTCAGAATACTTTTTTTAATAGCAGAGTGCAGCAAACAGACTCTAGACAAAACGAATTCTCCAAAACAGGCAATGACTGTAGTCTAGATTTCACTGTGCGCCAGTCATTATTGTATTAGACCAAAAAACCAAGGTCTTAACCGTATGTTGAGAAGTAACTTGCAGCCCAAATTATTTACTCCTGTTTGCACAGTAGTTCCATCCTTCCTGGGCACAACTCTACCTGCCTTGGTTTCTTGTCTTCCTCTGCAAACTACCAGAAGGATACTTAGGTGCATTATCAGTAACATGACTGTTGAAATCACACTACTGAATCAGACTAGCATTATCAAAGTTATTCTATAATTTTCTATAGAAGGAAAAACCAGTTTCCTTACTTGGAAATTAACTCCTGGTTATAATTAGCTTTCAAACACTAACTAAAATGATGTTACATAATCATTACTTATTCCAGTTTCTCTCCATCCCTAAATTACACCTAAACTGTAATAACAATGACAGCATCTTCCTCAGTTATCTAAACTCTTTGATACATTAAAAATAAAATATTAATTCTTCTAGCATAGGGATGTCTTTTCTTATTACATAAATAATGTTTATACCTGACCAGATTGACACAAATGTAATAAACTGACAATTCCTTTCTTATTTCTCTCAATGTGAAGTAGAAGCAATTTTGGAGATTATTATTTTCTTACTATATTAAGATAGTAAAGAATCAGCCTGACAAAACCAGCCTGAATAATACTCTTATTACTAACCAATAAAATATTTGGTGGTTGGATAATGTAAAAAATAACAAAAACCATTCACCTGCATGAATACGTTTTCAAATTCTAATGTAAAATCTTCACATTGTTCAAATTACAATGAACTATTACTGACATTCAACTTGTAAAACTGGGCAAAAGAAGAACTGCAGAGGAAAGAAACTAACAAAATGGTAATGCTAATATCCTTTCAAAATAAAAGCTTCTAATTACATTATGCTTGTATGACTCATACTGCAAAATTTTGAATTGTTCTATTTAACTTCATATTAATGCTATCACATAACTCGGACATAACCACAAATTTTAACTATTCTTTCTCCGATTCTGCTCATCCCTTACACATTTTCTAGAAAACATAAGTCAGAAAAGTTAAGTCAGACCTTCAACAACTCGGTTGCTAGTTGCTTGACTGCTTCATTGATGACTATGGAGCGCATACAATGCTTTTGTAAAGGCCACGTACTGACCTCAGTCCCTCCAGACTACTCATGCTGATATTGATGGATGTTCTAGGCACAGAACAGAGGAAATACACACCTGGCTGGAAGTAAGTTGGTTCAGAGAGGAAACGCAGGGATCAATATTCCTAATGGGGTGATCTCTAAAATGGAGAAAGAACAGGGCAACCCTTGGACCCCGAATCTTGGGAGGCTAACCAGAGAAGCAAAGCAAGGAGAGATTCACATCACAACATGAACAGCTGCTTTCAAAGTGCTTAACAGAATAGAGTACAATTAATTATTTATCTAAGATAATAAAGCAGACAGTAAGACAATACAACAAACTTCATGGAAAAGTCACAGAAAGGAGAAATTTAAGGTGAAGTTTAAGTTTAGATATCTAAAGTGCAGACTGAGTGACAGAATGCAGACTTCACCACAATCGTCTTCTCTTTCCTTCCATGAAGAGAAGCTCTCAGATCCAGTTCACAACAGAATGGTCTCTGTGTGTCTCTCCTCTAGAAAGATAGCACGTGCTAGAAGGAACATTATCCTTTTCCTAAATTCCATGTACAATGCACTGCATTTAAACAAGGAAGCACAAAGGACCAGCTCCAGGGCAAATCTTCAGTTGACCTAACTCTTTTAAGACTACCTAAGAAGAGCAGGCTTACTTATTTTACAAATAGTGTTAATGCAAACTGAAATACATGACAAAACTGTTTAACCTGTAATTTATTGTAATAAGAAAACACAAGACCTCTTTTGACTGAGAATAGAGGATATGGCAATGCTAATCCATTCTTACCTTCTTTATAAATTATTTAAGTGTTCAGAACATAAAGAGTAAGGAAACTAAAAAAAAATTCAATTAATGAATTATGAATTTCAGTTTCTAACCTATTCAGAGGGGAGCTCGCTTCTATTTAACATGCTAAATTTGATTAATACAAATTCTCCATTAAGTTAGATACGAATGGTAATCAGCTATACTGCTTTCTTTAGAGAACAGCCTTTAATTTAACCAGGTAACGCACAGAAATGCTGCTGCTTGACAACGTGACAAATGTTGCTATAAATGTATGAAGAGGAAAAACAAAAAAAAAGCAGCAAATTGTGTACCATCTTCACCTGAAATCCACACCAAGAACAGAGAGCGTGCTCTAGGAAAACATCCACTTCTGCAAACCTAGAAATCTCGATCTCAGTCAGAATCTAATGTGTCTTTTTAGCAAAGGATATTACATTTGCCGAACACAGAATATGCATATAAACATTTAAATGAAATAGGTAATGAAAATAAACATTCCAAACCTTGCCATCAGAAAATGTTTTTCTGTGAGTGTTATCGAAGCACTTGGATGAGATTCTTTTCTCACTTATACTGTCATGTATCAATTGCAGCTTCACTAAACTTAGCAAATAAACACAAAATTTAAGGTATCTTGTTTTAAAGCATGTATTGAAGGCTATTTTGAGGCAAATCAGTAGCAAGTTACATGATTTAACATATACTGCACTTGAAATGCACACAGAATTATTTATTTACTGTTTATAGGACATGCTCCATAAATTAAAACTTAGAAAGAAATTGGTTTTATTACAGGTACTAACATACCTACAAGGAAGGAAATATACACACAGTGCCTGTCAATAGGAAAAAATTATTTTATAGGAATTAAAACATGCTTGTATAAGGAGCAAAAATTATGTCTGCTATAGATGCCTGTTGAGATTTTTGTAAAGGTTTCTCTTCAAAGACATGGGAATCAGAGCTACTGATTTACCTCATCTCCTAAAAGAAGTGGTGTAAAGGAGTTGCTTAGTTCCAGCTGACCTTGAATGTAATTGGCTACCTTGGATGTCTCTATAGTATATGCCATTAAGAAGATAAAAATATACAGGATTAAAATCTGAACCGATAAAGCTAAGAAATTAAGTATTACTCCTTTAATAAGCCTACTTTATGAAAGTACATGAATACCAAAATACCTCCTTAGCTGAAGTGCAAATAAGTTTAAAAATGTTATCAAAGCATCTCACATTTTTCCCCTTCTTACCTGTTTAAAAACTATAAAGAATTCAAAGCTAGTTTTCTCTTTCCATGACACTCTACTCCATCTGAAATCACTTGTACACCACCACATTCTCCAATTTTTTCCACATACGCTTACTCTGTATTGATAGATTAGTTTCTATCTTAAGATGAATATGGAGGCATACCTTTTCTAGTATATTTTTTCAGTGCAACAACTCTTTTTTTCCATACTTCTGTACTATTTAAGAGTTTAAAAGCCTATGCAATTGTACAAACACTGTTTTACAAGGTCAGGGTTGATTATTACAGAGATGAGATTGCTCCACTATACTGCAAAACAAAAACAACATAAAAAAGCAAACCATTATAAGTCATAAAAAACGATTAGCGAAGAAAAAAAGGTCTGTCAGTTAAAACGCCAGGGCAAAGGCAGAGACAATTTCTGCCTGTCATGAACAAAGCCATGAATAAAGTAGGACTGTAGTGAACTGTGGGGAAAAAAGGCTTATGAAAGACTTTTTCTTAAATTTTAGAAACCTAAACATGTAAAGCTCAAAATAAAAAGTTATTCTACCCCTTGGTATCAAAGTAGTTTGTGTTAGACTGCTACCTGAATTTAGGAAGTACTTATTCAACACAGGTTTGAAACTGTAAAAAACAATGACAAAAATTGAAGATTATGATAGGAAACATACATTATAAAATCATATACACATGATAAAAAAAGAAAATCAACACTACACCATGAATGTGTGCTGCCATGCTACCACAACAGATCTTGTTTCTTTCATAGTCTCAAGACATATGCTGTTACAACCACAATGCAATTTTATGCTAAACTATTGTAGTAAACATCACGACGGAATTAAGAGACATCCATCAGCCTTCTGGTATTTAAACAGAAATTTAGGGACAGTACACAACAACTCGTCTACAACTTTAATTTTGTTCAAAATTTCTCTACAGAAAGGATTGAGAATTATGGAGTAATACATTTCGAAAATCAAATCAGTACAACTGTGAGTACTAAGTTTCAGCTCTAAGGCTTATTTCATCTTTCTTAGCCTCCATCCTATCACAACAGCTATATTTCCTTGTATTGTATCTTTACTGCTTTCAGCTATAATCAGGCATTTTACGCTAAATCAAGTTGTTTCACTAGCAAACAACCTGCTAGGGGTTTGCAGAATTAGGATGCATTTTAGGATCACTATTGTCTCCAAAATTTGCATCTAACCCTTAATAAATAAAAAACTGAAGCTGTGAAATCTAATTCAGTATCCAATAATCCATGTAACAGATTTGTTTAAAACTCCATCCTACATTTTAAATACCTACAATTACTTTTTGTTTTATTTTCCCTGAACAAATGTAAAGGTACGTTTTACACATAAAGTAAAACACTGTGAAATATCATGCATTAATGCATAAAGAGGAGACCCTAATGAAAACTACAAGTAACATTTGTCTTCTATTCCTTCAACTCTTTATGATCCTAATATCTATTTTAAAATCTTGAATCAAGTATTTCCAAAAAAAAAAAAAAAAACAAACACAAGTCTAATGGCTTGTATATACTGCAGCTGGATCTCAAACAAAAAAGCAACAGTACTAACAAGGAACCTGCCTTAAAACACTTGGCAAGTTTATTCTTAGATTGAAATGAAAGATCCAAAATTAGGGGACTGTGGGTGGGGGGTGGGGAAGAAAAAACAAAAACCAACCAGGTGAATTGGAAATGTCATTGTCTTTCACCCTTAGTGAGGTACGGCATTTTTAGTATATAGTCATCATGGCTTGGCTTCGCAGACGAAGATTTAGGAAGGGCTTTACCCACGCTTACCGCAAGCGCGCTGATGAATGAAAAGGCCAATGCAGGATAAGCAAGACCGGTTGCAAAGAGCACACCGGAAGGTCTCCTTGGGTGGTATAGTTGAGGCACGGTTCTTTCTGCGCTCTTTTCTCCTCGAGACTGATTCTACGTGTGCTCTCAAAGGAGACAGCAGCGTTATGTATGGTGTGTCTCCAAATCTCCCGACTGGAGGCCAGGGTGGACCACCGATGGTGGTCAGTATGGCCAAGGCTGAGGTATTGTTTCAGGGAGTCCTTATATCTCCTCTTTGGAGCTCTTCTCTTGCGGCAGCCGGTGGCGAGTTCACCGTAGAACACAATCTTAGGGAGGTGGTGAAAACCCTCCTTAATAAATTTAACAACATCCCTCAGCTTCCTCCACTGTACGACACTTCAATCCTGCTGCA
This sequence comes from Buceros rhinoceros silvestris, assembly GCF_000710305.1. Classification (NCBI taxonomy): domain Eukaryota; kingdom Metazoa; phylum Chordata; class Aves; order Bucerotiformes; family Bucerotidae; genus Buceros; species Buceros rhinoceros. Next base: position 36,797 of record NW_010397150.1, read on the forward strand.
AGTCATCCTCCTTGACATCCATTTTCAGTGTTACAATTTCAACAATGGTTTCTGACATTTCTAGCTTCCCCATGTTTTTGGTTTTCCTCCCGCCCCTTGATGTTTCTTATCCCTTCCACCCTCAATCTTCCTCAGTATCACAAGTGCTTCTATCTCTCAAGGTATCAGTGAAGCAGTCTCTTTTGCTCAACTATCAGTTCACAGAAGAATACAGAGAGGTGGAAAGACAGTAGCAGGGCTGAAAAGCAGACACAAGCAGCAAAGCTTCCTTTAAATAAAAAAATAAATAAAAGCTACAAAGCTCAGGTCATCACACATTACTGGTCTGTCATTACAAAGTTTTTTAGATATCCACCTGGTTTCAAACATCTTATTCTCTCTGCAACTTGATTTGCTACTTGAGATTCTGCTAACATCTTTTTCCTCATTACTTGTTATGTCTGGGGAAAATTTTAAATACTGTTGAAAAAAACATCTTTCTCTACTCTCACCTACCATATTCCAAACTGACACAATGTATTCTCTACCCTAAGATTATATTGAGGAAACAGCTAATCCAGGTTTTTAACTACTCTTTTGATCTCTATCAAAAATCACATCATTCCTGCATTTCTTCCTTCATTTTTTCCTATAGCCTGCAAATGCATCATGATAGCTAGAATTGCTCTCTTATATATCACATAAAAATCCAGATACTTCACAGAATACAGGTTTTGGTGTACATGACCCAGTCCCAAAAGCAGAGAAGGGAAGTTATACCTTGAAGTTTCATCTTGAAAGTGTTTTCTGAGTACTGTAAAATTCCAATGGACTGAGTAGTATGTGTGCATTTACACCTATAATCTTATTTGCACAAGAACTGCAAGAATTTGGTTTCTTTACCAAAAGATGAATTTCTGGTGTCTGTTTCAGAAGGTTAATTGTCTTACCTTTACAGTTTCACTTAAGACTTGGTTTTTATCTGCTTCTTCACTGGAGTGCAGTTCTAGTTTATTATTTAGCTCCTGTAGCTTTTGCGCCTGTTCATTCAAAAGCACTTGTGCCCGATGCTCCCGATGTAATGCATTATTTAATTCTTCGCGTGCACTTTCAAACCTCTCATGAGTGATCAATTTCTGGTAAGGGAAATAAATTGTGTTTGATTGTGTAACTGTATTCACTTGTTTACATGTTTGACTTTCAGAGTTCCACCTGCAAACATATCAAATTCTAAAACAAAAGCATGTTAAAGATGAATATTTAGGTATTTTAACATGAAGACATATCACCACGCAATAAAACAGCAGACAACTTTATTTCCTGTATTTTTCTAAAAAAGTATCCAGGGTACTGTAAAGAGGATGCATTCAGTATTCTATACAAATTAGCACACCAGGTTGTAAAGAATTAATATTTAAGAGGAAATTTGCAGATAATATTTCCATCCCACATTTTAATGCATATCTTACTAACTCTTGTGATAGTCTTCCTGGACTCTTTCTCCTCTCCTCAAAATGTTCCAGAAAGAAAAAATCATTATTTCAGGAAAATCATCATCTACATTTGAAAGACAACCTAAAATATAACATTTAATCTAATTGTCCCAGAACTGTAAGGGAATAAACTCATTAAGATCAAAAATGATGATGACTAGACATAACCTTGTCTACTTGAGTAAAAAACCATCCATTTTACCAGCTAGAAACAGGAAGGAAAGTGGATGTGAAATCATTTATTTTATATTCTCTGCTTGGAAGTGTTTTGATTGGGACGCACTGCCTGATCCACCAACTAGACCTCAGGATCAGCACTGGGCCCAACTACAGAAAAAATGCTCATTCTGGGACACAGGTGTTCCAGTAATACTGCACAGTGTGTACAAGTATCTTTATCCATTCACTTTCTCAGATAGCTCAAATGTGAGCTCATTTCTGAATGCAACCTATATAAAGCAGTAATAGGAAAAGAGGTGGCCAGTGAACCTTCAGCACACTAAAGCAAGAGTTTCTCCCCTTCCGGTTTCAAGAGTTACAGGGAACAAACTGAGAACCCACAAAATGGCATCAATCCCTCAAATACCGTGTCCATTACTCACTATACTGTGACTTCAACTGGTTAAGGAACCTTTTTATTGTTTCTTCTCACTCCTACTAGACAGTGCTATTTACAGGTTAGTGAACCCCTAGTGTTTAAATAAATTGATCAGCAGCAGCAAAGGGTCAGAGGAATTTCGTGCATATGGGATACCGAGAATGTAGAAGAGGGGTTTCTTCTTCCTTGCCATAAACTTAGTCCTTCAAGGAAAGAGGCACACTAAAACTTGCACTGACTAGCTGCTCAAGATATAACTCATACTCGAAGAAACAGTGAAATATCTTATCATAATATTCAGCAATATTCATGCAGAGTTTCAAATACTACATTATGCTCCATGAATTTCTCATGAACATACTTACTGGATACCCTCATTCACTGACTTCGTTCTGTAGGAAAGACATCTCTAAATCTTATTAGGATATATAAATTACACCAACATTAGCAACATATGGAAAAAAAACAGGGTTACTGAAGACCAAACATGTAATTTACATAACATACCTCATTCTACAAATCAAAGAGAAACTCCTGTGGAAAAGAGATACTTCTAAATACATCTGACTTACAATTTAGTGACATTTATACGACAAGTTTTATGGAAAATTCCGTTAATAGTAGATTGATTTTATACTTGTTTTTCAAAAGAGCCAAATAAAAATATGTGTAAAAAGGAGGATCTCTTGTAAGCAGTCTCATCTAAATCAAGTATACTTACAGATTGCTTATACATATTTAATTGCTTTTGCAGGCTCTGAGCTTTGTCAGCTTCTTTCTTCATCTCACTGAAATTCCATTTGAATTCTGCAAGTTTTAGGCGCAGTGAGCGGCGTTCCACCTCTGCTGAATGAAGTCTTTGTGTAAATTCAAATATTCGCTTTTGCAAGGATGCTATGCTTTTCTGTCAGTGAACAGAAGCAAATTCATGTGCTATTTTAGCAATAAAATCAACAACATTTAATACTTGAACAAATGAGATAAAACTGTCATGTTGTCCTCCATCTCTAAAAAACATGCATGCGAAAATGTTAGCCTGTTTCATCTACTGTTGAAGGTTACTGAAAACTTCGTTTTCAAGGAAATACCTGTTTTCATGTAAGGCCCACAGCAAAAGGCAGACTGTGTAAGAAAGACTTTGTCCTTTTGTTACTGAGAGATTAAGCAGTAAATGGGAGAAAAAACAGAAAAAAAATCCTTAACATTTAGTCAAAGCCAAAAGTAAGTTTGATCTTATAAAGCAAGTACAATTTTGATCAAACTTTAAAAAACATCTATTCTTAAAATTCTTAGACAATAAAAGAAGAGATCTATTCCCACCCTAATGCTTTTGGGCGCAGAAAATCAACTTCTGGATTGTTGACTTTAGTGTAACAATCTGAAACTAATGGCACTATCAAGAGAGCTTCACTGTAACAGTTATGCTGCAAACACACTGTTTACATCAAGTGGCACTATAAATATGCATACCATAATGGGTAGTCTGTTGCACAATCCAGCTTCCAGGGCCTGGGTATTTATTTTACCAAGTCCATGAGCCAGCCTCTGCATCAAAGAGTCTTCCTCCAGGTAAGTAATGCTCCTGCTGATGTCTAGTGGAACAGCCTCCATTATTACATTCAGCTTGTCCATAAGTTTTGAAAAGGACTTCCTAGCTGCACTTACAAGTAAGTGTCCAGAAAGCCAGGGCTTTGGATCTTTGTGAACCAACAACAAAAAAGAAGCATCAAGTAGGTTATTTCAGTGGGGAAAAAAAGCAACAACTGCAAATAGCATCTTTAAAATACTCAGTAGGAAATTTCCATTAGAGAGAGGCAGACTGAGCTCACAGGAATATCTCTGAGAGACTGTGGAACAAATTCTGTATTTAGCAATGAATACTCTACTCCTCAAGCTTCAGATAGAAGGGTAAATAGGATTCTAAAAAATGGAATTTGTGAAAAAAATAATTTCCCCGTTGTTACTATGTTCTCTTCCAATATTATACTTTCTTAAGTCTTTCTTGGGTGTTCCAATTTTGTATTTCAGAAAGCATGTAACACGGATGCAAGCAAATGCAAGCTAGGTCAACTATGTCAGATGCGATAGCATATTGTAGATCACTTTATCGCAATATTTACAATGCAAATTTCTGAGGATTTCCTGACTCCACTTCCCTCCCTTCTATAGATGTCTAAATCATTTGCTGTTCAAAATTAGCAAGGTTTGGTACCTTAATGCCATACTATTTATATTCTGAGACAAGAGAATATAATTTACCTTATTCCAAGGCAATTAAAATTTTACAGCTACAATTACTTATTTCCCCACAGGATTTTGGTAATCATCCTTCTCATATAATGGGCTTAAGGCCCCAGCACACCCAACATGTCCTGCTTACTGCTAGATTCGTCAGGTCTGTAATTAATAATTGTGTTTAATGTTGATAAATAAAATTGTCAGTGCTCCTTCCACTAATTGGTATTCCAGATAACAGTTAATAGGTTTATTTATGCCTTAATAAAAGTCTTGTAATTTAGTTTTCCCTCTGCTAGGCAGGTCTTAATCTGTCATTACTTGTCTTATGATACTATCAGTGTAAGATGACAAGCATGGAAGAGCTTATTTACATTCAGTAGTACAGCAGATCTCCTGTTGCTGCAGTGAATTAAAATATTTACTTAAGAGCATAAACAGAAAAAAATTAGCTATAGCTTTTTGAAGTATAAAGATTTTCTTTTCATACATTGCAAGAATAAAACCAAAGGTTCAAAGCAAACAAAACACGTTTATTGATATTTTTAGATTACGATTCTCATAATAAATAATTTATCATTTACATATATGAGATAAATTTATCTGTGTGCAAACATAAAAAAAGCACATGATAAAGTCAAATATTCTTTTTTTAGAACCATTCTCCTGTATGGTTTCAAAATACCACCATTCCAATGATTCCAGAGCTTAACTGGAATACCAATTTTGAGTACCTGCTCTCCATAACCCCAACAAGTAGTAAATCTGTCCAAGATTGCACTCTTTCTATTCATCTTTAAAACTACACCATTTTTACTTATTTTGCACTTCAACTAACAAAACATCCTTTGGAAAAAACAAAACAAAACTTTTTTTTTACTCATACCCAGAAAAAAATGCTATTTTTAACACCCTGTCTACTTTGGCCAAGGCTCCTCTCCTTTCCTTATGTTGGTTCTCTATTACTGATCACATAAAAGGTAAGATACCTTCATCACTTTAACTCTTATCGCAGATTATCCTGTCCTATTCGTCTTTCTGTTTCAAAGACCATCTCTCTTCCTCAGTAATGATGCATTCACTTGTTTGAATGTTTAAACAACCTAAAATTAAAACTAAAACACTTGTACTATCTTCTATGTAAGACGACACCAAAATCTTTTTAAAAAAATTCTCCTTTGCTGTGATTCTTCGTAAATATCAAAACAAGCTACTCAGTCAGAGCTACTATTCCTTCATTTTTCCTCAGATTTACACCTGGTATCTCATTTTACATGGGGCTGTTTGTCTATCAGAAAACATAGTATTTCTCCTTACGTGCAGCACCTAGTATGGCAGCCCCTTTTGCCACGTCTAGGACCTCCAGTTTAACAGTATTAAAAAAACCCTAATAATAACAGTTCACGCAACTGTGTTGTAGCATTTTGAAATGATCATTCCACTTCATAAGCAGGATTCCTGACACTCAGTACAGTTCAGCATCCACAACATAAGGCAATTCCTTGGGATGAGGAATAAAAAAGCAAATCATCACCTCTTTTTATGAGCAGCAGTTTGGAGTAAATATGCAGAAATACATTGATGCAAGTTACCAACTGCTTTAAAAGACAAAATGAGAATATAATGCAATATTACAAATAATTAGGAAACAAATATACTATTTAAGCATATACGTTTTAGGTACCAGCCCACAAAGGATCAAGGAACTACAATAAAAAACTACTACTACTAAAAACATTAAACCATACACATGGAATGAGTATAAGAAATTAACACCAAAACATGTATCATAAAGGTTTATGTGGTTATATTACAAAGAGCAATTAATTCTTACATTAAAGAAATGAAGAAAAAGAAAATGAAAACTGACAAATCTTACTTCACTGACAGAAGAAGAAAGAATTATTGTTTAGTCTGTTTTGGTGAAATAGAACAGTCACCAGGATGAACTTAGTAGTACTACATAAGAGTAAAATTTCCATGCTAAGCTTCAAAAGCTTTGTGTATGACACAGCTGATGATATTTGTATTTAAAAACCTTGGAATTTTACTTCCTCTATTTTATTGCCGTACAGATTCTGTTCAAACAAACCTACAAAACTAACCTTACGAAAAACCAAACCAAAAGCCCCACCACTTTAACGAGCTTGAGTTCAAACTGAAGCTAGAGATCATTCCAAGACAAGCTGGAATGGGAACCAAACTAATGAATGGGGAAATGATCAATGTCAAACCAAAACCACTTTTTTTAAAAGTCAGAAGCTCAAGAAATGTGCCTCAGATCACCAGAGCACACAAGCCCAAACATTCCCGTGTTAGATCTGAGTGATCTGAATTTGGTTTCATTCAACTGCTGCAAATGGTTCCTCAGAACCTAGCCAGGTTTCCCTTTAAAGGGAATTTTTAAGACACCAAACCATTCCTTATTGGAAATATAGCTTATAGAACATAACAATAATTCCTAAGTATGCAAGCTTTCTTTCAAATGTATTCCTCCAGAGCCCTGTCACTTCCATAGTTCTGGAAATTTCATGTCAAACTTCAAATTATTTATTACTATTTTTTGAAACCAAGTTTCTTGGGAGACTTTTGATTCTCAAAATTCCAAGTAATAGAGGAGCAGTTAGATCTTGAGGTTCTGTGAAAATGACTTAAAATAGAGATAATCTATGAAAGAAATACCAAACTGACCGTGGCTATAACATTTTCAGCGTGGCTCTTCCTAATTCTCAAAATCAAAACTGTGTTGAGTGCAGAGATATCAAGTAAAGTAAAGTCCATTAGAATTCTCATACACTTCAATACTAGTAAAATACCATGAAGTTTATGGTATTCTAGCTGGTCACTTCAGGACTTCAATGCTGCTGTAAAGTTTCTCTTGATTGATTTTCAGTTTGCTGCTCTTACTCAACACTTCACACACAGGAACACTTGCAGTCTAAACCTTGTAAGTATTCTGAAACACAGCTGAAACTGTTTTGTAAGGATGTAAATTTAAGTTACTGGAAACAGGATGATCAAAGAAAAGGGCAGCTGAAACTGAATTGAAACACTTTTGATTCAGTGGCTGACTTCCGATACCAGTTTACTGTTCAGGCCTCAGGAAAATGTATCACCTTCTCTCTGTCCCGCTCTTTATTCCTAAAAATAGGAAACTACCAGGTACCTAAAAACCAAGCATGACAGCAATGCAGAGGAACTAAGTGAGACCTTGTACTAGTCCTCACTGCAAAGAAATTAAGGAACAGTTAACAGCCGAGAATCAAGAGGTGACATTTCCAGAGACACTAAAATCTTCCATAGGCACAATAAAATTCTGTACAAGAAGAGACTAGAAAATTAGGAAATCTAGACACAAATCTAATTAAGGATATATATACTTAGAGAGGGAACACAGTAGAGACATAAAATTAGGACTGCTATTGCGTAAATTGAGAGCATTTTATTTCTCTCTCAAAAACACAAGATAGCAAGTAAACCAGGTGAAAGGAGTATCCCATCAAATACAATTGTTTTCCTGATTTGGAAATTCTAGATTCACAAAACATAGCAGAAAATTACTTCCTTTCAGTCAGCAGCAGTGATGTTCCATGCTGAATATGTGCCAGTTTTAGGGCCTGCACTCAAGAAATACACAAATCAAATTTCTCTATGGAAAATAAAATTAGGTCGAGCTTCAGTAAAATAACTTTTGAACATTAGAACAGTGGAACTAGGAAGCTTGTAAATACAACTTAATTGACAGCTTTTAAAGACAGGTTAGCTAAATATCTATTGGCATGTTGCAGATGTTTTTCTTCTACCTCACAAGAAAGAAGGCAAAATTGTTCATACGCTTTCTATAAGCCCCCTCCCCTTTTGTTTGCATGACTCTATATACCAAAGTGATAAAGTATCATATCACCAATTAAAAACTAATCTGTTCCAACAATACAGCTCTCCAGAGGTTTGATCCAGAAGAGTTTAGATAAAAACCTAAAAACACCCCTGACTTTTTTTTTTAATCTTCTACTACAAGAATAGACCTTTTAAATTACCTGTTTTGTTAACAACATCCTGTAATTCAGTGACAGAACTGATTATCGCAGCAAGGAGGTTAGAACTAGTAAACCAGCTGAGTGCTTCAACACGGTGAATTTGTTCCTCTTCGGGACCTGTGAAACAGAATTGTAGTTAGAATGAAACTAGGTAACTTAGGTAAGGCACACTACGATCTCCAGCTCTTTCAGAAATTGAGGAAAACAAAGTGTCTAAGCTACTAATTAATGCTTGTTTCAGGACAATCTAGACTGTATTAAATATGATTACAGAACTACTAAAACAGAAAAGTAGATGGATCTTCTAGTTTGGAAAATATTTTTGATACCATTTATCCTTGTACAGGAAAAACATGAGCTGGTCTAGTAACAGAAAGGGACAGGAAGACTTCATAATGTCTGAAGAAAAATTTAGAAATCCTATACTAGTATTTTACTTGAATCAAAAATCAACTTTTTGTATTTTTAGTAGGAAATTAATATTAAAAGTGAATAATAAAAGAAGATGAAATATCTTTTAAAAATACGCTGGTGGTCAATCTTTAGGAACATTACAAGATATTTACCCCAGGGAAGATGCTATAGGATCTAGTTGTGATATCATACTGCAAATGTCAAGGATATTGAAACTTTATGAGTTCATATCTGTAGTTATAACTTTTCTTTCAATGCTTAACAGACTAAGCATTTCCTTTTAGGAGTAATTACATTTGCCAAGAAATCCAGAAATCACATATCCAGAAATTACATTTGTCAAAATGTTATTAAATTTGTCTTTACATTCTAATAATGTAGACATTGTCTACATTGTCTTCTAATAATGAAGACATTATTATTTGTTATTCACTAACCACGTAATTTGACATAGCAATTATCAAAGAAGAAAACAATTAACTTACTTGACAGATTGTGCTTGCCTTTGGATTCTCCTATACAAACTAGAATTCCAACACCTTCTTTGAAGCCATTTACCCAGGAGAAGAGGGAACGAGAAGACTGGGCTAAAACTTTAAGTCTGTTAGCTGCCAAAACTGCAATCACACCTCTTCGAAATACATGAATCAGGCCTTTGAATTTTATTTTCTTCAGTTTTGCTTCATCTTGACTGTTTTCCTCTACATCCGAGAGAGCATGAACTAGGGTCCTAATCTCCTGGTTCACTAATTCATAAATGTTGACCTGATACTGGAGAAGGTCTTTTTGGGAAGATATAGCATGCCATCGGCCATAGAGAGGATACAGGGCACCTGCCAATAGTGCACAGGCTACCAGGAGAGATGAATGCTCCTTCTGAATCTGTGTCAATGTGTTTTTCACAGAAACATTTTCAAGGGCCAATTTCTCTCGCCCTTTTTCAAGGACATAAATTTTTTCCTTGTTTCTCTCTGCTGTTTCTTGGTATTCCTGGGATAAGGGGGAAAGACAGACAAAACCAGAAGAAATGCTAACCAGAAGATATTTTATAAAATAACAAAATCATTCTTACCTAGACAACAGCTAAAAGAATTTTTTTTTCAGATTTAAATAACTCATTAGAGGAACAAAAATTATTAGTAATGATTGTCAAAGTATCTCTCCTAGCAAAGTAACAGAATAAGATATATGAAAACAAATCAATAGTACAAGGAAAATTTCCACAATTTTCAACTACTAATGGACTCCAGATTTCTGATGATGATCCACTAGTACTGTCCACAGAAGGTCCAAGAGTACCCAGTTATCCACAATACATTTTTATGAGTTGGCTTAACAATGAGCAATTACATGCTCCAATTTCAGAAGGAACATTGCTCTTCAAAGCAGAAAAGAATGTTACTGTCAGAGAAAGGAAAACAAGCAGGAAGACTCTAGAACATAAACCTAGACAGACTGGCAACAGCTGGGAAAGGAAGCAAAGGTGATCTCTCTCTCAATAACTTTGTAATCAACTTCCTATTTACATATTCACAGATTAATTAGCTTCATAAGGAATGGAGTTTTCAAAAGAACAGTGTAATGCAGATATTTTCTTTTCACTAGTGCCATTATAGATCTTTTTCAACTTGCAAAACTTTTTCTCTTTTCCTTTATATGTCCTGAAATAGGGACATTTAAAAATGTAAACCGGTCTACCAAAATGGAGGCAGCGCTAACAAGCCAAGGAATTCCAGGACTAAGGTTAGACCATGCAGATTGGTTGCTTTTGATAACATGCCATTCTCGTACAGGAATCAAAATGCTGGGACCTCAGAGACTTAGACTGGCTTCTGTCTAGTCACAGACAGAACTGTGTCTCTCTGTGATTTAAACCAATCACCTGAAGCTACATTTAAACAAGATCCAGTGGCATAAGGAGACAATAAATTTTAGGCACTGTCCACAAAGAACCCACAAACTCAAGTTAAATGCTTATGCTCCAGTTATAATATACGACATAAAAAGGCAAACATGAATGGAATGACAAGTCCACATGATGAAGAAAAGAGGATTATTCTAAGCTTCAGCTACCTCTCTTAGAGTGATTTGGAGTGAGGTTATTTCTATTAGCAGTGGCCAAAAGACAAGTAAAATAGTGCCATCCAGCCACATTACCAAGGGTTCTGTTTGGTAAACATCCAAGCAAGTGGTGACAGGCACCCTAGTTTCTTCTCCCTCCTTCATTCTTAAGGTACAACAGGGTAAAAAAAAAAAAAAAAAAATACACAGCTATTCCTAGAATGGAAATAAAAGATTCCATGCTTCTATAGAGATGTACTCTAGTCACTTCAGAATGTCTTTGACCAAATAAATATTTTATTATTTTTTTGGAAGAGGAAGAATTTGTAGTGCTATTAAAATACTTCCGGTGATACAGAAGTAGAGTAGGCAACTAAAAGATTTAATTGCAAAATGCAATTTACAGGCCTCGTATGTCACTCTACTACTCTAAAATTAAGTACGAACATGTACAAGACTTTCAGTGCTACTGCATTATTTACAGTGTTTGATTTTTGCAGAAAAAAACCCCTGATCGCATGACTGGAAGGAACTGAAAAGGTAAGCTGAATTTAGAAAACAGCTTATGGTTTCTGGCCATCACAGGTGAAAGGCCAGTATCTGAGTAAATAAAGCGTGATCCCTACAGGGCTGTTGGGCAGCAATACTGACATTCAGTGCTCTGGCTTAATTAAAGCTTATTTTTTAAAAAAGCTTAGTGTCTTTATGGTTATATAGTAATATGCAAAACTTAGTAAGGCAGTATCTGACTATAAGAATGTAAAAGTTTTCCAAGAAAATACACCTTCTTGTTTTTATCAGCTAGTAACTGCTTTTTTCTTACCCAACACTGCTTCTTGTGTTTTCAAAAACTGTCCTTTTTAGCTTTGAAGAAAGACAAAGAATTCTCTTCCTAAACACCAGCAAGCCAGCTTCCTTCAGTGTTTTGAGACTTGAGGAACACCGCATCGGGTTGCAGAGCTTGGTGGATTCCAAGAATCCTTAACAAAAAAATCACGCGCTACTAGCAACACTATTTTATCCTACTGCTTACTGGGTCCTTACCTTTATTCTGGCATGAAGACAGAACTGGAAACTAGAAATATAATGACACTGACTTCAGAAGGTTTTCCTGTATTTTAACTGATTTAATTTTTCTAAATATATACATCTATACATCTAAACAAAACAACATCAACAGCACTGTCCTCCATTTCTTTCCTATGTTTTAAGTACATGGGGCAGATGTCTATCAAAGGCACTTCTCCTTTTGCACTAATGCAGTGACTTTTGATACAACTGCAAGATACCACAGCTTTCACTTGCTTGCTATAAATGCAAGGCTTCCAGAAAAAAGAAAAACAAAAACAAAAGCCAAGAAAAGACCCTTTTTTTCCCCCCCAGAGGACTATTTCCCTTTCCTATTTAGCAAACCTTTTATTTTTCTGTTGAAATTAACATTTTGAAAGTAGTTACAGGATTTTTCTCTTACAACATGTTTTTGCATATCAGAACAAAACCCTTCTATTTTAAGTGGTTGCCACAAAAATGGGGACAGATTAATAAATGTCTACATAATAAACAAACAACAATTGATAGTTAAAATTCAGAGGACATTTCCTATGAGACTGTGCACAGTCTGAATAAATAATATGTGCGAGGCTAAGGAACAGACACAGTAATATTTTCAAAATGGCACACTATCAAATCAAAAGGATTGCACTCCTGCTACAAAAGACAAGGAAAAAGGATATGCATTGTAAGCTCCATTCACTCTCCAAAGATAGAGACCACGGGCAAAGAAGAGCAGTGTCTATGGAGTACCTTGTTTATTGCAGATCTGTGGTGGTGAGGCCACTGTGGAAATCACTGCCCTACAGTGAAACAGTGAAACTGTGTCTGATTACACTATTTATTTGACCTACGGTAACAGCTGTGAAATAATACCTACTACCATCCATAGACCCTGTCCTGGAGTCAGGGATCCTGAACAGCTCTGGTTGGGGACAGAAGCTGTGGCAGGTGTCATTACTACTAAAACCTCCAGATTTTGCAATATTAAATTTTAAACATAAGGATACCATTCTGAAAAGCCCCAACTCTCTACTGCAGTTCTTAAAAACCAAAATACTAATTTCCAAAATACATTAGTCATATAGCTCTGCAGTTAGAGCCCTCAGTTAACCTCTGAGAGTTTGAATTGACAGTCTTCAGTTTGCCTTCATATAGGTACCAAGAATTGGAAAAAATAAAGAACTCCCAGGCCAGGAGCTCTGAGAAAAAAATGTCTAGACAAAGGCATGAAACACCGGTTGAAGATAAAGTTACAAATAAAAGACTGTAGCCTATGATGTACTATTACGTTGGTGTAGGACAGCAAAAAAATCACTCCTTTTCCAGATAGGAACTAACACCTACAAGGGATTATTAGTTCATTAAACTGCTTGTAATTAACACTCAGATATTTGGATAAAAAATACAGCGAATTGCTAGAGTAAACATCCTAGAGTGATGAAACCCACAGTTCTATAATGAAATACAAAATATTGTCAAATTACATTACACTTACACTGATTGTATGTTTCCTACAAAATTTAATCAATAAAGCCTGTTCAAATAATTAAATTTAAATAATGCATTCTGTTTCTTTATGTAAACACTGGCACTACTAAACACATTTAGTAATACCTAAAAGATCCTTTGAAGACATTCTGTAACTTGTGGTAGATTTTTCCTTGTTTCCTGTGGAAATAAGGCTACAGCATATCTCTCTGCACATCTCTGGTCTTGCCAACAAACATGGTTATAGGCTCAAAATACAACAGCTACAAGACAGTCAAGTCTTATAAAAAACAAGCAATCCTAACAGCAGACATCCACAGACCCTACAGAACCCAGAATGGAAAGGCTTAAATGTATTTACAGGTCCAAAGTCAGTCACAAATTAGAAATCCAAAAGAAATTAGACTTGCTTCTGCAGAGACTGACACTAAATGGTAAGGAAGGGAAACTGGAACATGGGATGGAAAAACGATGAGACAAAGTTCTGTTGAATCATCTAAGTGTACACAGACATGGCACTGCCTAGATTACGATACTACCACGTGTACTCCAACACTATATAACCTGTGTTAGAAAACATCTCTATATGCTTCTAAAAGAAAGCATTTCTTTTTTAGAAACCCAGTAGTCCCGCACAGAAAGTTGATGGACAGATAAAGTCTTTTCCAGAAGACATACGTAATGTACCCTCCACAAAAGACAGACCTGTTCAGTACAGGTTCTGCTTGCTGTCTGTACAATTCAGCTGAGAAGACCAGCAGGTTCACTACCATCCTGAAGGATGGTGCAGTACTGCACAGCACCAATTCTCAACAGTGCGCTAGAGTTCTGAAAAAGATAACTCAGATACTTCCTCTGTGAGAAAAGAATAGAAGGCAGAATCTAAATTACTTAAGTCTACTTATTCTTTAGGAAGCAAAAGTAATTCTTAAAATTAAGCTTTCTCATTTCATCATTCTTTTTGTTGGCAATGAGTTTGTAAGATGAAACTACGGGATGTTGAGGGAACTTAATATAAATTCGGATGTCACTTATTCCACTCATAGCGATATTTTTAGCATTGCCAATATCCAACGTGAAATGTAAATATCAAGCAGATTTTAAGCCATTCCCAAGAAATCGTCATAAATTGCTCTGTCTAAAAAATACTTAATAAAACACATTTTTCAGAGTGCAAAGACTTCCAAGCCCAAAATCTGAATCAAACATAGCATTTGATGAAGCTAGTTTCAGATGGCAGTCACGAGCAAAGACGTCCATCTTATTTCCTTTATTTCACAACACTTAACTAAAACACAGGCAAAGCAATATGACTGTAGAGACATTGAATTGTTGTTGTAGAATAACATGGAAAACTTCAGATTATAGATAACTTTTCTAACAATCAGTCATGACAATTTTATACTTTTGAACTGTTGCTCACTGTAGTATCTGTATAACAAAGTCCTTTAATACTGTTGAAACCTACCACTGTAACTGCTAATTGGTTCTTAGGGTCGGAATGCATATCCCTAAATTTATCCCCAGATAACACAACATTACTGTTACTTTACAGAGTCTTCACAAAGCATGACACTCAAAAAAGAACTTCTGCCCTATATAATCCTTAAAGTAAGCAACTTCAATCTTAGTTTCAACTAAGACTGAAATTCCAAGAAAATCACTAGCAACTGATACACCAAATTAAGCAATTAATTTCTGTAACGTTTTAACAAAGTGATTTATTTCTTACTATAAGAAGAGTTAATACTAGCATAGTGTTGGGGTTTTTTATTTTAAAGATTTACTAAAATTCCCAAACAATCTTAAATCGGTTAAGAGTTTCAACTACTGAAATAATCCATTAAATATTTACAAGAAAAAAAAAAAAAAAAAAAAAAAAAAAAAAAAACTAAGTTCACAGAACCATACCTGTGCCCTTGCATGAACTTCCCCAAGGAGACCTGAGTACTGCTGTTCCAGATACTTTTTTTGCCTCTGCCAACAGCTCTCCTGTGCTTTCATCTGTTCAGCCATTTTGCTAAAAGCATCTTCCTGGTTCTGCTGAAGCTCCTTCATAGCATCAGACTTGTTCTTACAAACATATTCTAGGTGAGCTACCTGTGTGATAAGTATTTAAAAAGAAATTCTTTTACCACACAAAACACCTTTTTACTTTAATTGCACACATTCATTTAAGCAGACTAGTCCAGCAGTAATATTCTAAATTGCAATTTCTTCTACATGCTTATTTAAGCAAAAGCCTTTCATGACAGATTACTTACTCGAATCTTGCAATAAAACTGAGACATATTTTGGAATAATCCATTTTCCTTGGTTTTAGTTTTGCCATCCGTATACTACCTTACAGGTATCTGTTGCCTTCTTTGTTGGAAACCTGAACAGGACACTTCCCATATTTTTTTGAAAAATGTGCATTAAATCTCATGCTGCTGAATTAGTAATCCGAGTATACCAGTCATTTAGCAGTTTGTAAGGATTGCAAAGAATAATGAAAAAACAACCGTTAATTTTATTTTTTGTTTTATTGGAAAGCCAAGACATTCCATATACTATAAAGTATTAAAATAATTTCTGGCAATTTTAGAGCACAGAATGTTTTTCCTCACAAGTAGCTGATTAGTTTATGACATGTTTTCCACAAGCGTGGAGGGAGATTCACTGTGTGGTTTAACTTTGCAGCTCTCATGCAAACTAAATGGAGGAATGAATCAAGTTAACAAAGACTTCTACATACACATGCCTATACTTTGTTACTAGAGAATATCAGCAAGTTATCTTCTAAACAGATCACACAAAACTGCAGGAGAAAAAATTTGTTCTCGGAAAGCAGGTATAACACAGGTAACGACACTGCCCCAAATCCCTGAAAAGCTGGTAAATACATGAAAAGAGCCCTAGAGACCTCAAAATCAATCTCAATAACAATACTAAATTAAAAAGGAAGAAACTATAGGACACAACCCCTCTGACCACTGCCAACGTTCGCTCCCTTTCCTTCAATTCCCTTTTCTCCTCTACTTCAAAAGGAAAATAGAAATGTACATCCAATCTGCATCACCCAGATTTTACACTATCCCTCTTTAGTAATTTCCATTGATTGCTGGGGTATTTACTAAATGATGGGCAGAGTCAAAACTGATTGACAGAGTCAAAACAATACCCTGTCCCTTACTCGGGCCAGAAGAGTGGTCACAGCTCCAATGGATGAGAAACGCCCAGAAGAGCTTTTCACTTCCTATGCCTCAGGAACAAAATGTCAGGACAGTCAAGAACCGAAGTCACTCTACTAGACTGTACGACTGGCCTGATTAATGGATCCAGGACACAAATTGCAATGCTAAAAAGTTGCATATGTTAATTTGTGAAGCCAGTTGAAGTTATTTAAGAAGAGGTCTTGTTCTAAAAAAATGCAGGGATTCTTGGGGAGAAAGGCCACGTAGGCTTGGTCATATTAAAATAATTCAGAAAAGAACAGCTTCTCCCTTAAACAAACATTGACATGTTTTATAAAAAATAAGTATTTTCTAAATACAAATGTTATAATCCAAAAGTTACAATTAAACAAAAAAAACCCACACTGGCATTTTTTCAGTCAGTACCTCTGAATCATAAACATATAATTTAAAGATTATGTTCCTGAAAAAAGTGCGTTTTGTTTCTGTTTTATGCTAAGATAAAGACTTGTTTTATTAGTGTAAATGACTAAGTTCTTTGAATTGCTTCATCAGTAAGATTAATTTATTTTCTTTTAATTAGGTCCCTGTGGCTAATATTGGCTAGTACTATTAGCATGTCCTGCACAGAAAGTGGAGCTTAGAGACTTCATACAGACTTCAGTCACATTTACATGCCCACAGCAATGGCATCAAACTGAGTTGTAGACAAGCCATAATTAATGGTATTGAATTATTAACGTCCAAATTCTTTTTGAAATAAGATGAATGTCAGTCCTTTTTAATGATACTGTGATGTGGACAAATGTCACTGAATTTAATAGAGGTAGCTGGTGCCTAAGGACACTTACCTTCTCATTAGCTCTGTTGAGG
This sequence comes from Buceros rhinoceros silvestris, assembly GCF_000710305.1. Taxonomy (NCBI): domain Eukaryota; kingdom Metazoa; phylum Chordata; class Aves; order Bucerotiformes; family Bucerotidae; genus Buceros; species Buceros rhinoceros. The sequence goes on from NW_010397150.1 coordinate 54,204, forward strand.
TCTAAGATCAGGGCATCAACATTCTCCTGCAAGACTGCACAAAGCTCAGACCAAGAGAATCTATCCAGGATGCCTTCTGGTTGTTTTATAAGAACACAGCCTGCTACCAAACGTTGGTATAAGCTGTGGAGGAAGGTTAGCTTCTCCTGAGAGAGACAAAAGGAAGAATTAACTGTTGTATCTGAACAGTGTTAGAATCCAAAAAGATGCAACGTACATGTAGTAATGTGAGCTGTACGCAGCTGAAATAAAAAAAAAATCACAAAGCTCATTCTCAAACCTTTTCAAAATTCGTCAATTTCTTGTTAATATTTGCAGTCATATATATTAAATCCAGAGTAAGAAAACAGCTTTTACAAAATTTGTATAACTAGACACAGTAAACAAATAAAACAAGACAAATCGGGCAGAGGTGATTACTATGACCCAATGTAGACAAAAATTCCCGTGCTATTACTAGATGCAGTTTAATCATTGATGTGAACACTTACAGGTATATTCAAATTGTACCCACTTCCAATATCTGTGGAGCATGCAGAAAATTGATTGGCTTGGCAGCACAACATGCTGTTCATACAACTATCACTCTAATGTCTTCTAAAAATTTTGTGTGTGTGGATTACGTATGACTAAATAGCTAGACAAAACAGGCTTACAGCATTATCAGTTGTATTCCACAAGCCATCTCTCATTCATTTACACCAATTTTACTCAGTAGTATAATAAATAGGTGCGACTTGTAAATAAACATTAGCAACAATCACATGAAACAGAAATTGCAGCCTTCATCCTTTCAGTACACATAGGCAACTTAGCAACATTGATTAAGACATGAGAAGGCTGTACCTCAAAGGCCATGAGGAACAGAGCCTTTATTCAAAGTCAGCAAACCATTGCAAAGGTTCCCACTGTTTTCCAGGGGCCTTGGATGAAATTTTACATTAAGAAATTGTGAATGATCAAGACTGGGAATTATGGTTTTTCTGAGCAGTTTCCATTATACTTAAGTGCATTTTCTCACAATTATTTAATGGAATTTTAGGCAATAAAAAATTGTAGTTCAGTATAGTTTACTTTAACTTTGATTCTAGCAGAACTTCTAATTCCCCAAGGAAAATCCAGTGTGCCACCATTATTACATTTTTGCTTAAGCTGTGATAAACCAATGACGCTCATTACCCATTTGGCATGAAAAAAGGGATCCCAAGACCCAAAATCAGTTCACACATGTTGAATGTAACCACAGCGTTGTAGACATGCTGACTTTACAATATAGCCAGGCTTCTAGCTCCTTTCACTTTAATCATTATCTGATGTGTATAACAATTCCAGCTGCCTCATGTGGACACTATTTAAATACCAGACTGTAAAAGAGGTGGAAAGAATGTTTCCTTTTTACTCAGCTGGCATCCATGTCCAAATTTGTGAGAGTAATGAGCTCAATATGCACAAAAACTATGATAAAGAATATGAGTGCTATTGCTTGTGCAGAACAGCTCTATTGGCAGAGGGGAAAGCAACAAAATTAATCAACATGAATTAGTATAAGGAGAGAAATAATAGTTCTGAAGAAAGACTATGTGAAGCAACTCTCACATATAGGAAACAATGAGCTAAATGAGGTCATAAATAAGAATATCTAGGTTTTGTGGCACGCAGGCAAAGCTACCTCAGCTTCACATTTGCTATCTATCAATGGCCACGTGAATCAGTAATTAACAATACACGATGATGATACTATTCTATGTTCCAATTGTAAAATATTTTTGTTAATTTTCCATCTGAGAGAAAGAAATAATTGTTTTTGAAGAGAAGCACTTCACATAAACCCAGTTATTCAAAAATTCAAGAACTAGGCTAAGCGATTAATTCTGATATAGAAGGAAGGAGAACGAGTATGTCCTGAGATCTTGCAGATATTAAATACTTATTTCAAAATACTTATCTTAAAATCATATTTTGGGAATAAATCTGTTAAGACTAAGAGTAACCATCTGATGTATGTAAATGTATAAAGTTGAGATTAAATAAAGACGCTTTTTGACAGTCATCTTGTCTCTGGTAATACCTCCATATCTTTCTGGTAAGCCCCGGTAAGCTGCCGGATTTCATTTTCAGATTCTGTGGCACGTACTTTCTCCTTCTCCCAACATTGCCGTACATTCTGCAGTTCCATTTTTAAAGTTCCTATTAAAGTTTCTCTGTCTGCATACTTATTGTGCAGATGATTTAACTCTTTGTTGGCATCAGCCAGGTTATCCTGAGCCTTCTGTAGAATAAAATCATGGAACAGAAAGGCTGGTAAGAATTTTACTGGATAAAATGTTATCTTAGTTCAGTGCTCAGCATCTGAGGAAGTAAACAGTCATATTGTCACATGAGTTCAGAAGACTCCAAGCTAAGCTGACTGTATCTTATCAAAAATAAAATTTCAAAATTGACAATAGTCCTTCTCTACAGCTTGTACCTAGATGGCATCAGAAATCCATCTCCGAGAGTTAAAAGATCCATGAGTGCAGTGACCCTTGGAATCTGCACTACCGCCATAACTGAGATGCAGAACATGCAGGTTGTCCTCCACAGAGCAACAGTTACCAGAGCTAGTGAAAAGATACATTATTTTCATGAGTAAATCTCTGATCTGTTACAGCTGAGTTGGTAGGCAACACAGACAGCTGTTGTTACTCACCATAATTTTTATCTGCGCAATAAAAAAAACATGAGGACACTCTTTGGAGGTTTGAACATGCGAAGAAACTAATAATCAGAAATGGTCATAAATACAATCATTATGTTACCAGTAACAAATCTCACAAGGTAAACAAAGAACTTAATACACTAATACACTTAATACACCTTTTCACCCAAAATATCACTGAGATGGAGTAGACAGATACACATGCTTCCCTCTCCTACAAGCACCGGACTTCTAGCACTGCTAAAGTTTGCTACAAGTTAAACTGAAAGCATTGTCTGGTTTTGATAAAATCATAGCTGCGTATATAGGAAATATAACAGGGAAAATACTCCCAAATTCATCAGACATCAACTTTAATACTTCTTACTGAAAACATAAAAAGATTGAAGTAATATTAAACTTCTAACACAAATATTTTCAGATTGAATCTAATTTTCATTCATATATACAGTTTTATTACAAAAAATCTAAAGAGATCAGAAACTGGTATACTGCATAAAAAACAGCACCATCTGTGTTAGCAAACTCAGTTACTGCATGAGGAATAAGTAGCTGTTGCAAAGAGTTGCAAAATTGTTAGGTGCCTTACAAAGGTACTGTAACAGATGCAGAAGTCCAAGTTTTCTGAACATAAATTAGTAAAGAAAGTTCAGATCAGACAAGAGATCACGTGCAATTATCAATTAATACAAAGATTCAATGAGTATTGCAGAAGTATCTTTGACTAAACTGAAGTGATAAAACAGCATATCCACAGCAAAAGAATCTGAGAAACACTGGGAGTAGAGACATTCCATTTTGGCAGTAATATAATGCACAGCCAGTTGGGAGATTAAGTTTAACCATGACCTCAGGACTTCCTCACTCCGTTGGCCACTGATGTAACCAGACAAGACATTACAAAAGTGGTGTCTCAGCCAAAAGCAGAGATAAAAAAAAACTCTCGTTCAGAAACTCAAGAAAAGCCTTCTCAAGTGTTTTTATCAGTTCCCAGGAAAATTCTACTCTAAGAAATTTTAGGCTTCACATTGTACAACTCTTAAGAATGACTGGATGCTTTACACATGTATTAACTTTCTGATTAACATAAATGAAAAAAGATTAACAAAATTAATCTTGTTAGTATGTGCTTTCATATGAACATATGAAATTTTCAAATCCTTTTCCTGAGAAAAACAGTTAAGGGGAAAAAAAATGATGATTTTAATATAAAGCAATACTTGACAAATTGATAAATCTATTTCGAATGTGCAACCATTGAAATGATCAGTTTTGTAGTCTAAGGTGGTAACCAGAATAAAGCAGCATGGCTTGCAAGGTAAACTAATCTGCACAAGAGTACAATGATACTGACTTTGACAAGGGAAAAAAAAATACCTTAAATCCAGAAAGATACTTTTTGCAGAACTTAAGAATTTTATATTGATGAAACCATACCTCATGGTCCTGACTTAAAGCACAAATTTTCTCTTGGGATATAGCAAGTTCTTCTGTAATCTTTTCACACAAAGCCTTTGTTTTCCCAAGCTGTAAAAAATACAGAGGTCAAACAGACTTTTACGGAAAGGCTACATAATAACTTGAATATAAAGGAAAAATTTGCACATAAATGTTAAAAAAAAAATGTTTCAATTCCTTTCACAATATTTATACTCCATACAATCTAAATTATATGCCATTACAAAAGCATTACGTAATTCTTTCATAATGATTTTAAAAAAATAGCAGTGGCAGAATCCAAATTGAGTCTGCTATTATCTTTCACATTACCTCTCAAAATACCTGACAAAACACAGAATTTGAAATGCATTTGAAAATTGAATACATGCAGCTTGTGATCTGGGGAGTGCTTTGAGAAAACAAATTTTCAAAGTCAGTGGCCATTTGCAGCAATCATCCAGCTGTTGTTTAACACAATAAGTTAAAGGTGACACAAGACAAGTTTATAAGCACAGGCATACATCTATATTAACAACTCTCATCAATATGTGGGGTCTTCTTGAAAATCTCTCTATAAAAAGAACCACTACATAATTACTCAAAACTAAACCTTTACTGCTGTGTTCTAAAACATCCTGGTTCTACTGCACAGTGCCCTTCATAGTCCTTTTGTGCATTTTTGTATTATTAAAAACTTTTATTACTAAACAAATCTAATATATAAAAAGCCAAAAGCAGTGTTATCTATGGGGGTGGGGGCAATCAAGAAGGACAGAGCACTGCCCTTTCTGTGCACCATGAAGGTGCTCAGTGATCTCTGGCTCTGTATGACAACTTCAGGGTCAGTCACACGCAGTCCTACTGGGAAGTCTTGTGGCAGGTCATCTGTTGGTCCTGCTCTGCTTGCGATTTATTTTCCTTGACAGTTCATTCTTCTTTCTGTCAGAATACTCTCTTTGCTTTCTTAGCAGCCACCCCCTTGGTCTCCCCACTGCTGTCTCTGGCACAGTTTCACAACAAAGCACATCAACTAAGCCAAAGCCTGCTGAGTCGACTTTTCAACTGTGCTGCCTATCACGTGACATTTCTACTCCCAAATAACAATTCGCTGTGGGTAGTATGTTTCTAGTTACTCTGCAGCTTCCAGACTTGAGTCTCAGAAGAGTTCATAATGACTATACACATTGGTTCTCTTATCTCACTGGGAGAGACCTAACAGTGCTTGCTGTTTACAAAAGTATAATTGTTTCCATGGTCACTTATTTTCGCGTCCATTGAACAAACTCAAAGGTCTTGCAAGAGACCATTGTTTTCACCATAAAAGGGGCAAAGCTGATATTTTTTTTCTTTTTTATTTCAAACACTGTGAGTGACTAGCTAGACTATGCCATTTATCAAAACAAAAACCAAAACCTAGAAATGAAAAAACGCTACTGGCATTTTTACAGTCTTATCACACCTTGCCTTTCTGTATTTGCCAATTTTAACCAAAGATAAGCTAATTATAAGTTTGTACAAAAAGCTTTAACAATGCAGTTAACTTTCCTCTACAGTCTTTATAGCCACAAATTCATAAAAAATTTACACCCAAGGGGATTAATTTAATCACATTAGCAACACAAATGAGAAAATAAATGCAAGATTATAATTTTTCAGTCAGTGAAATAGAAGGCCAGTATGATGGCATGGAAAACATTTGATTTTTTTCAAGATAAGACTTCAAAAATTGAAATATGTCCACCAGTGACTTAGATAACTTAAAGAAGGTATTGTCGCAGTTCTATTTTACTTGAGAAGACCTCAAAAAAGCACCAAGAGATTTCATTGTAAGTACACCTACTTCAGAAAAATTATGCCAGCTTTCAAAGGCACAAGGGCATGCACATTTACATAATGGATACCAATGACTGTTGAGGCTACAGCGCTGTGTATTTGGGAATACTGCAGTATATACTCTGCCCAACTCAAATCATCATCTTTTACCTGAAATCCTAGATACGAATGGCTTTTTTTCCTGAATGTTTATTGGAAATAATAACCCCAACAGGTTTAATATGGAAATACAAACAAATTAAACTAAAAAGAAAGAAACAACCTCTTCTCCCTGTCTCCCTAAACGTAAGAGAAACTTCACTGTAGGGCAAGCTTAGAGAAATAGTAGTGACAGAGATTTTTTCTTTGGGTATACATGAAGCTGTCAACTCAACATTCCCACTCTTCTGACCTTTTTTAGAAGCAGAATGTATGTACTGCTGCAGGCCGAAGGCAATACATATAGAGCTAAACAGTGCAAGTGTTACCTCATTAAACATATCTTCCAGCTTGGTCTGGTAAGCTGTCAAGGTATACCTCAAAGTCTCAAGGACAGAGAGGCTTGAAGGTTTATCTTTGTCCTTACAAGTGCCTGAAGAAAAAGACAGAATGAAAATTAAGCCTTAAAGCTACCGAGAGAAAACTACTCACCCTCTATGAGAGGTATTAAAATTATTTGGGGCTTCGGTGACAATAAAAAAACCCACTGAACAGCAGCCTTGATTGCCACAAGAAATACAGCTGAATAGCCATACTTTCACAGTGAATACAAGATACAAAACCGTAAATTCTGGATTACATCTCTAGCTAATGTATTTGAAATGCAGTCTCACATGTAATTTCTACTATGGTCAAGCCTGTGTCATTCAGTCAGACCAGCCAACTTTAAAACAACACAGTAACACACTTTGAAAAACATGTTGCCTGGAAGTTAAGTCTCTTACACTTTTCCTGACATTATTTTGCTGTTGTGACTAAGCATGCATATTATAATGGAGTACTTAATTTACTCAAAACTTTACTGAGCCAAAGATCACATGACTATGTTATGCTTGGAGAGGTCTTAGAAGTCTTTTAAATGATCTTGAATTTCATTCCAAAGGAAATAATAATAAAAAATTATTATCTGTCTACAAAGTCCTACATAACGTTTCAATTATGAATATTAGAATCGATATATCCATTATATACACACTACACTTATTTATCAAACCTTTTGACAGAGACTTCTGATCTGGTTGCCTTAATTAGGGACATATGAACAAGTTTGAGCATTCCAAAGCCTGTAGTACAATGTGTTAAGAAAGCAAAACAACACTGTATTGATCAAGAGGTCACAGGATGTCAGCGATATTAAATTTCCAGTAACAAACTATTCATTTTTTCTGGTGTTACAGCAAAATACCAGTTTATTGGCAGAATCTTCTTCTTGGCATTATTTATATTAGTGTGCAGCATTTGTAAACTTACTTTGTAACAAACTACAGTATCATCTTTTCCATGACTCTCAACATGTTCTATAAACAAAACTAACTTTACCAATGCTAATACCACCCTTATTTTGCAAAAGATGCAGAAAAAAATCAATAGTATTTGAACTCCAGAGAGTTAAATCATAACACCCAGGAGAACTAAATGATGATACAGGTTTTTACTCAGCTCTGAAAGGTGTCACTCAGCAATACACCTAGAGTGGCTTGTAAAGTCAAATCAGATACTAAACTCTAAGCCTTTTCTCTGTCTCTCCATAAAACTGTCAGCTAGAGGAAGTGCACTTACAAACTTGTACGTTTAAGAATCCTATGGATAGTGTTATCTGATAAGGATGATATTCTACTTAAAGCATTATACAAAAATGATAGATTTGTCCTGTAGGATATACATAACACAATGGTAGTCAGTGGAAAACTTATATGCACAACTTGGAAAGCATTGCCAACAGCTGTTCTGAAAATTTTTTTCAATTAATTAGCCTCCTCTTTCTGAACTCTTTGCTAATACTGGAAAGCCCTGAGTAGTCTTCAGATTGGACACTAACTTTTCACTTTGACTTACCAGCCAGCTCTAACTGTCAAAGTCACATCTAGTCAAACCAATGCAGGTCTGAAAGACTGCTTTCACTAACAAGAGCAAGATCTGCTCTAGATGACAAAAATAAACTTAAAAAGAATGCACATCCCATTGACAGCCTTCTAACCCCATTTACCACAGTTTCTAAAGGTCTACAGAGTCAGGGAAAAGCAAAATCTTCTTAATGAGACTCCAGTGCCTTTAACTAAACCTCTGAGTCCTAAAAATGCCCCAAATAGCAATGTTACGCTTAAAACCAACCTAAGAAGAATTCATAAAAACTGACCTTTTGTGAGGAGTTTAGATTTCCCATCTAAGAAAGAGACTAGTAATACTTTACTGTAATTTTGATCACTTACCAACAGCTATAGCTAAGGATCCACAGGGATCAAGTCCTGTCTTCTCAATTACAAGAGTGACTTCTCACTACTACCCATTGTAGGGAACATTCTTCATCAATCATTGTGGCACAGAAAAAAGCAGGCACTATTCTTCCATTCCTCCAGCTCTAGAGAAGATGTAACTCACAATTCTTAATCAGTTTAGAGTAATATCTATTAAGTCCATCTTAAGGGTTGTCTTCCATCCCATATTTTTCAAGCTAAATAACATATCTTCATTTCTGAAGTACTAACCTGCAATGCTGTCACTGAAACACACCTCTGCTATATCTTAATTTATATCATGTTTGCCAAAACCAGGCTTTTGCCAGTGAACTTTTTCCATGTTGGCATTCCTTCCTTTGCTAAAGCTTTACTTTCTGGGCAGCCCAGCCTGCCAGAAGTAGTAGATTCCACCTTTCTGCACTAGCTGAAAACAAACTTATGGCTACAAAACTGGCTGAATGTTGTCCATTCTCATATAACGATGCAGGAGACATGCAACATAATCCAAATGGCACTTCTTGCTGGAGAAGCACTATCTCAGCAATGAGTTATTTAAAAAACAATACTTGAAGCATTTTCTAGCATCCCCTAAGAGTTTGGGGTAAGAACAGGTTCAACAGGAGTTTAACAGGAGGTATACATCTTAAACCTGATACTTCAGTTTATTTTCCATTTAATGGTACCGGGCCTGGCTAGGATAGTGTGAATTTGCTTTATAGTGACTTGTATAGTGCTGTGTTTTAGATCTTTGACCAAACCAGTACTGGTGGCCTGTGTTAAATGGTGACACTAACTCAAAGCAGCTAACACTATTACCACTCTTACCACTTTATATTCAGTTGACTCTTTTTCCAGATTACTACAAACAATTTTTTTTTTCTTGAAATGAAGACAAACTTTCCTGAGCACAAACACTGTTGCTAAATAATTGCAAACTACGATAAACTCAACACAGGCACACTGAAATCATGCAAATTGCCCAACAAGATTGACAATGCTATGGAAAAATTATAAAAAACACTTACAAAAAAGACCACATGGATTTATTCTTGTTATTTTGGAGTGTTTAAATAAAAATATAACTTTTTAAAAAATACCTCAGTTTCTAATCCTAAAAATACAAAGTGTTTTCTTATATAACCCGATAATCAAGCCCAATCAGTACTTAAATGAAGAGGTTGGACCTTTAATATTGACAGATTTTTAAAGAGATCTCTCAGCCATTTCAGTTGGGAGTTAAAACAAAAAGAATGACTGCCCAGCAAGCTGTGGCTTATGTAGCCCCTCATCTGCTAATTAGACTACAAAGATTTATTTAAGATTTTTACTTTTATTGGCACCTGGGCATTCCCATTTCAAATATGATTACAGTAAACATTTTTTAATGGAAAGAAATACTGTACCATAATAAATTTTTAAGTACACCACAGTAAGGCAATAGCATTAAAAATTTAAGTTTCACACTTAAAAGCGTAGCAAATATGTAGAACAAATGTCTTAGTCAACATCCATATTAATATTAGCCATAAAGATTCAATTCACAACAGAGCTAAATTTGACTCTGTCTCAACTAAGCCTCTGCAGAAATGCTGAAACTTAAAAAAAAAAATTCTCTTTAAATAAGATCTTCCAAAGTTTACCTTAAGCAAAGCAAATTAATACTAAAGTTAGTTACTGAATCCCTAATATTACAGAAACAAGTCAAAGCTGTTCTCTGCAAGGTTTACCACCAGGGAGAAGAGAACCCTACCCAAAAGAAAATTACTACTTTGAAAACTGCACTTTGGTAACAGCATCCAACTCCCCCCAGAATTGCTGAAGCCCCTCTGGGCACATGGAACTTGAAGGAATGGAGCAAAACATACAGTTCTGAAGAGCTTTTCAGTCTGACATATCTACAGTAAACCTACAGGTATTACCCACAGGAATTACACTTATAATTATGGAATAAAACTGACACCAGTTCCCAAATAAAAAACATAGCCCATGTGAGGAAATCAACGCATCACAGATTCAAGGCTAGGCTCTTAAGGAAAACAGAAATCTCAAGAAGTTCTTTTATTCTATTTTAAAAATACTGGGCCCCGAAAAAAATCTTTTTGTGAAGACACAAAGAAATGCAACTTCATTTAAAGCTCTTATATGACCAGTTAGTTAAAGCTCTTATACGACCAGTTAGTTGCTAAAAAGCATGGAAACATATCATCACAATTTACATAAAATAAACTACATGTGCTCTTTAAGCAACATTTTGCCTGTTTTCTTCCAGTTTACTTACACTGGAAGCATTTTGTTCGTAACTGGTTTTCTAATGGGAATCACAGATAAAACTTTCCAAAATAGTTTTAAATGAAGATTTTTAAAAGTGTACTATTTTCACCTTTAAAAAAAAAAATTACTAGCTTTGATATTAAAGTTTAGCTTGTTTATGTCATTCCCTACTTCAAATGCTTAAGCAGGCAGCAGTTTGTTGAGTTTGTTACAATAATTACATATAGACCTAGGGAGCAGAGTGACAACAATTACTTACAATTGATTTTAGCAAAAACAGAGAAATATTTGTTCTGTATTAGATCAAACAAATACAATATAGTACTAGTCCACAATCAACAGTAAAAAGAACTGTGATACATCATGTGTCCTACACAACCTTTTTGAATATATGACCTTTAAGTTGCTGAAGGTTGCCTCAGAATTTGGCTCAGTTCAGGCAAAACATCTGTTCCCTTTGCAGGTATACTGTAAGGACTTTTTTCTCAGTTGGATTTAGAGCACAGCAAGTGAGCCCTTTTTTGACCGATCATATACACCCCAGCATTTGTAAATCAAGCTCTGGGCTGACAACAGCAGGTCCACATTCCATCACCCTTTCTCAGCTAGCAAGGCCATTTGACTGCTGTGAGAACTGCTCTTATCATGTCATCAAATCAAAGCATGTTGAGAAGAGGGAATGCAAGAGGCATCTGCAGAATTCCCACAATGTAGTGACTTTGGAACATTGACAGATGCATCTGTCATTTTATACCTTCAACTAACCTGCTGTCCGCTGGCCTGACATAGCAAAGCTGTCCAAGAGTAACTCCAGCTCTCTCATGTTGTTTTCATACGTCTCTGTTAGAAAAACCTGGTGTTTCTTGGCCTTTATTTGACAAGACATACAGATAAGAGGGGAGAAAAAAGAAACCCATTAAAATGGTAAACAGAAGAAATACAGATCACAATGGTATTTTTGTTGCCCTTTAGATTTAA
>NW_010397150.1:65941-84962 GCF_000710305.1 Buceros rhinoceros silvestris
TAAATTCCTGCGTTATTTTTTATTGCACCTTTTTTTGTGCCAAGAGACCTAACATGACATCACAAATAAGTAACAGAGAATCCTTAGACACACTTAAAATAGAACTAATGGCTTCAGGTAGTCAAAAGAAAAAGAAAAAGTAGTTGTACTAAAACCTAGTCTTGATCTTTAAAATATCTTCATCTTTAAAATACCTTGATCTTTAAAATATCTTAATGAACATTAATTAACTGCTGCCCATCTATGCAAGCAAGGAAATCTATTGTTACACCCCACAAGGGCATCCAGAAAGACACCAAACTACTGGCAGACAGGCTAGAAATTCATCATTTGGCACACAGTCAAATCCCACACCTATTCTCACTGCAAACCTGCCTACTTTAATTGTTAGTATTTCTATGCTTGCTAATGATTTCTTCTTTACCAAAACTAACTCCTTATGCATGGAACATAAAGCAGCAGAGTTCTTCAGCTCCTACCACTGAATTTTCTTAAAGAAAGCTGTTCTAAGTGCAGCCTGTTGTTCAGATAAAGACAATGGCTTTATTCTGAGGGCAGAACAGTATTAGAGCAGATCTTTTAAACACCACAATAGAAAGATTAAATCAAATAATTCCATCAATTTATATCTGATATTAAAACCCAAAATTTTCAGAGACATGCATCCGTAATTCCAGACAAGACCATATAAGTTCTGACTTCTCAAAGAAATGCAGAATTTTAGCAGCTGATTGACAAGCAGTAATAAATCTATGCAGTTTAGGAAAGAAAGACAAAATAAAACAAACCCCACCCAACAACCCCTCCACATTACTTAAATAACTTCACCGTTCTCTTACAAAAAAGGTTATGCTCAAAGATGTCTCATTATTTTTAATCACTCTATTTTTATTCTAAATTCTAACACTTATTTGAGTAATTCCCATTGGCGATGGAAAGCTACTTTTTTCATATTGAGAAAAATCCTACTGTTTTCTATCATATCTGTGAAGTATTGCTTTATGCTTCACTGCACGTGTAAGGATCCAGTCAATTTCTCAAGCGTGGGAAACATCCTCCCCAAGAAAACTGCTACATACTGGTAGCGTATAACTGTCAGGCTAAAAAAACCAAGAAATGCATTTAATTCTCTGCAGTGTTCTTCACTATTCAGTTTAAATATTTTATAAATTTGCTTTACTCTTCAATTTTAATTATATGTACTGTATATCAACTAATATATTATTCATATGTGTACTTCAATGTTAGGTCCCCTGTAGCATTTACACGCCTTTTCTTGTGTGAGAGTTTGATTACACTTCATCATGAAATTTCAAACGGCTTCTATGTAGTCAAAAATAACTAAGTTTTAATTCTTAGTTTATAAAATTATCTATATAAATAGAGCTTGTAATTGCTGAAATCCAGTAAAGTTATTTCATGGGACACAAACACATTAAAATATTTTACTCTCATGTACTGATATCATCTCAAAGACCTCACATATTACAAATAAGAAAATATAACAATTTGATCAGCATCACAATAAATACTCTTTTTACACAAACCACTCCATCACAGAGTGGTTTATGTAAAAGTGTTTTTTTCCCAGAAAAACCTTTTCCCATGAAAAAGTCAAAAGTAAGAACTCTTCTTCAATCTCCATATCCAATTTCTTCATTTGGTTTAGTTAATTTACCACAATTTTGTCAGTATATTCCTGACTATTCAGCCTTCACCACTTCTATGTGCTTTATTTTCTAAGTGCATCTAAACTCCTTAAGCCAATTTCAGTCTTTTTCAACACCAATAAAGATAAACTAACCATTTTTTCTACACTTCAGCTGCAAAATCTTCAGTATATTTCCTTTCTAACTCCCATATTCAATCACTGTCTCAATTATCAGAAATTGAAGTAAAATACTGTAAACTACAGTTCTGAAAATCCAGACACAGGTTAAGAGTCCAAAAGGGTTTGAACATATCGATCTAATTTCTTATGTCTCACTGACAGGTATCTAATAAGAATGTGTAGAGTCATAAAATCATGGAATAATTTAAGCTGACACTATCTCTGGAGGTCATCTGGTCCCACTCCCCACTCAAAGCAGGGCCATGCCTGAAGTCAGGTTAGGTTGCTCCGTGCCTCGTCCAGCCAAGTTTTGTGTATCCTCTGGGATGGATTTTCAACAACCCCTCCAGGCATCCTGCTCCAATACCTCACAATCCTCACTGTGAAGGATTTTTTCCCCCTTACAGGTAATTAGAATTTCCCTTTCTAAAACTTCTTTTTTCCCCTCATACTTCCCCTGCAGTTCTAATTAGAGTGTAACTCTGTCCTCTCCGTAAGCACCCATTTGATAGTCCATAGCAGTAGCTGTAACTCCCTTAGTTTTCTTTTCTTCAGTTGTGTACAAACACAACAAATCTACATTAATTCTTTATTTTGAAAAGAAAAATGGAATCTGCAAGTTTAAGACGTCAAACACCATCAACTGCAGCTGCTGAAAGATATCTCCTGCCAGATCCAACTATTCCAGGAGATGAGATTTCTTTCCTCTCAGCAACTCCATCCACCATATCTGTGTTAAGGAATGCCATTCCTGTAGAACTACTGAAAAGCTACTGGGGTGAGTGTTCTCTAAATTACTTCAAAAAGGGAGAACAGGTAACAAAGTGCAAAAGCTTTTAGTTAAAGAGCATTTGCTTGCCAGACAACATTGGCAGAAACACTTGAACACTTGTACAGTAAGCCTTCTGCTGATTTTGCATGACTTCCTGCCATCGGGATGAACCACTGAAAATGACCTTGAAAATCAAAGGGAGCAGGAAGCCTGTATGGATGCACAATGAGTTTCTGACTAAATTCAAAACTCACAGGAAGCATAAAAGAGGTAGAAGCAAGCCTAGGTGACCTGGAAGAAATATAGAGACACTGCCCAAGCATGGAGGGATAGGCTTAGTAAAGCAAATATCCACCTAAAGTTGAATCTGGAAAAGGTTGTGAACAGCAACAGGAAAGTCCTCCTGAAGTACATCACCAGTAAAAAGACTAGGCAAAACGTGAGCCTGCTGCTGAATGGGATGGAGGATCTGGTGACTAGTATGCAGAAAAGGGTTTCTAATGCTTTTTCACCTCAGTCTTTAATAGTAGAACCTGCCTTCAGGAATCCAGGTTCCCAGCATCAGTGGTAAATTCTTCTTGTGAAGTTTCCACTAAAATGTCGGAATTTCAAATTCTGAAAATACGAGTATTTTCCTCACCTCTGAAACACAATTCCCTCTCTCACAAAACATTCAAAACAGGAGGCTATAAATCGAAAAATCTAGGAGCAAGTGATACCTTTAAACCCAGAATACATATTGAATTGTAGTAAACACAATACTTCCCCAAGTCAAACTTCATATCCTTAAAAATGCCCCTATTATCACAAAACATCCTTGAGGTCAGAAGAATTTTTGGTAGAAAAATCTGTTTGGCAACATATTTACACTAACCATCAATTTTAAAACACAACCGCACTTATAAAAAAATTAAATTGAAGCCAAATATTTTTCATTACAAATACTGTAGGCTCCAACCAGAAGAAAAACTTTTTTCCAGATGCATTGTATTCTTACCTGTAAGGATAACCAGAATTATTAGGAAAACTTATACTTTTAAAAATTATTCCACCGTCAGAAATACACTAGTCTTCTAGAATTAGGATGTTTGCATCTATCCAGGCAATTCCAGTATTTGATTATGGTATCATTCCATCACCTATTCCAGGCCAGAAATGGAGTCCCATTGATTTTTCAGCATTTTACAAAAGCCACTGTTGAATAAAGTAAATGTGAACTCTACACACACTTCCAGACTAGCCCACATTACCTGATGCTGCAAATGTGCTTCTGTACCTCAAGATCAGTAACATTCAAAAATCAGACACACAGGCAGGAGTTCGAGGCCTTTTCAAATTTAACTTATCATAACCCCGGTAGTATTATGCAGAGAACTGTGGTCCAGTTCTGCAACAAACTGCCATTATTCCAAGAGGAATTTTCTCCACTTTGTTTACAGTTACAGACATTTTCTTGTGCGGCTCTCCTGTACGTGGACTAATTCGCCCACTCGGCCTGCAGTACAAATCCCATCTGCTGATAGCACAGCAAGAGTCAAAGCCCAACTATTCACATGGCCACCAAAAGCAGTATGTCCAGATGCTCATTTGAAAACCACATGGGTAAATTCTTTGCAGAAGTATTAGAACGTTTACCACACATGACCTTGGGGGAATCAAATCAAAGCATTTATAGAAATAGGCTCCAAATGACTGCTCCACAGTTAACAAAAAATGGGTTTTACTTGAGTGACATTCTGTACAGCAGAATAGTGGTGCAAATTTTAAGCAAACATGCACAAATTGCAGTAAAAAAAACCACCAAACACTCACTGACTTTCTCCCTTCTTAGGCTACTAACTTTTTTTTGTTTAAGTTACCTAACTTGAATAACTAATAGACTTTCTTTATTTTCTTCTACTAGCTAGAATTTTCCGAAGTCTATAGAGATGTCTTTAAAAAGTGTTTAGCCACATGTAAATTACAATTTCTCAAGAAATTTTATGTCTCAGTTTTAGTCATCTGAAACAAAATTAATCAAAAATACTCAAGTTTTATGTGGAACTATTCTGCTCTCCTAAAGGACAACCTTTTGGTAAGAGAGAATGTTATGAATTCTCTCTTTGGTTTTTCAGTTTAGGGATTTTTTTTAGTCAGAGAAATTTTTTTGAGAACTGGCAACCCTAAAAGCATTTTTTAGATGCCTCTCTTCAGACACTTGGGTGTTAAAGTTTGAGTGACCTCTCCACTTCCAGAATAAATTAGAAAATTGGTTTCTTTGTAGGAAGATCATTTAAGCATATGCTTCAGACTGACTGGTCTTCTTAAAGTAGGACAATAACAGAAATAGTATCTGAGTAGGAACACTCCACCCCTGAGTTAAGGCAAGTAAAACAAGCATCAAAGTAACATAACATTTAACAATCATTAGCACAAAATTAATAAAGACTGTGTTTCAGGTTTTTCTAAGTTCAAAGAAAAAGCTTTGTTCATAATAAATCGTCTAGAACAGATTTACATCTTTGCTGCTGAGTACCAGATTCTACTCCAGAGAATTTGTACAACAGAATCCTGATCTTCAGGACCACTAATCTTCAGGGTGTTTCACTGTCTGTTCAGTCAATACTTAAGACACTTCTGTTAAAGAACAACGGTTAATGCCCATGTCTAAGAGCTAGAATCTCAAACACTTCTGTTCTGACTTTCAGCTTATGGTAGCCTACAAGGCTATTACAGACAGTTGAGATGTATATAGCACATGACTGCATGCATGGCTACAAGAGAAAGATTTATAGGCCACATAGAAAAAGACAGGCTCTGTGTATAATCTATTACAGTACTTAACATAAGGAGTAGAATAATTTGTGTGTATCTATACAAAGGGGAGGAATACACAGTTCTTCCAAAGTAAAGGAATTTATGCCACAACACGCTAATTTTAATGACTTCAATTTCCTACTATGTAGTCTGGTGAACTGGCAACTTCCCCAAATTTAAATAGACATTTCTCGTAAAGGTTCAATGTCTCTCACTTGTCCAGTACTAAGAATCAAAGATCATCCACAACTAAGTGCCAGAAATGTAAATATCCTGAGTAACTTTTAAAACTATTAAAGACACCTCTTATTCTTTCCATGGGGCAGGAATACAGCTGGGGCTGTTTCAATTTAAAACAAGTTGTGAATCACAAGGGCTGTTCTTCCAAATTCC
Organism: Buceros rhinoceros silvestris; assembly: GCF_000710305.1. Classification (NCBI taxonomy): domain Eukaryota; kingdom Metazoa; phylum Chordata; class Aves; order Bucerotiformes; family Bucerotidae; genus Buceros; species Buceros rhinoceros. Next base: position 71,734 of record NW_010397150.1, read on the forward strand.
TGTTTTTCAAGCTAAAAATTTCTAAAAACCCTAGGCGGAAACAATGACAAGCTTGAGACCAATTTCCTCACGAAAACATAATGGAAATCTTGAAAGCCTGCTCACACTGAACATTCATAAGCAGTTTTGGTTGATACCAACAGATCCTATCACATTTGATCCATGCAAATTTCTGGCAAACTTCTGCTACATGCTGATATTTAAAATTAAAAACAGCATAACTACTTTACTATATGTTTAACTGAGCCATAAAAAAAAAAAAAGTGCTTTTTCATACAGGGTTTCCAAAGAATGTATTTCAACCCTGTATTAGTCTGCTTCTCTACAAACAAAGGGCCTTCACTGGTTTGGTTATATTTCCCAAGTATTTTACAAACAAAACCATTAATTTGTATTATAGCAGTACAGTAAGAAACCAAATAAGATTATCAGACTGGAGTGGAAAGGACATATTCAGGATGTCTAACAATAGTATAAAATACAAAAAAGTATACTTAGTTTCTACCAGAGACTTCTGCTTTTTCATTTGGGGAAGAATCATAACAAAAAGCTGTCCAGACTGAGTAAACAAGACCACACACAGGCACTCCTGCTTCCCAAACAAGTACAAAAGTCGTAAGGCAAAATACAAAGCTATCCAAGGTGATAAAAATCCAATCCCACAGGGGACCACTAATATAATTCCTCAGAAAATTAGTATTTTTATTACCTGATCAAGACACCCCTGCGGTTTTATATCCTTCCAGTAAAATAATTAAAACAACTGCCTCTATGAATAAGACAGTTCTTTGAACAGAGAAAATCTGTTCTGTTTTTTATCTTTCAGTAATGTAATGTTCATTTTCAGTACACCATTCAGTACTGTTGCCATTACCGGAAACGAGAAATTTTTTCGCCCTGAATTCTTGTCAGGTATAACATATATTTTACTAAGGAACACAAAACGAAAAAGAAAGCTCAGATCTCATCAGTAGCTAGCAAGCACTAAAGGCTCCTATTAGAAACTTGGAGTAGCATTTTATATTAATAAATAGCAATCATTACTGACCATAATTATGGGAGACAATTGCTTTTGAACTTTTTATTCCTTTTGTGCCTGATAAGGTTCAGGTTAACTAGGCCAGCAAATGCCTTTTAATTCATTGATGCTTGTATGGAAAAAGCTTTGATTCTCACAGAAGTAAGATAGGGGTTTGATTTGCTTTTTCTTCAATTTATTAGTTACCAATCTGTTTGGGAAGCGGATAACACCAAGACAATGTATAGAATAACTCCAGCAACAGAACAAAAGACACCAGAAGGTCTGAAGATAACTGACATGGGTTTCTTGTTTCTGCTCACTGATTAGCACAATGCCTGTCAGCAGCAGGGAACAGACCACATTTACCTTCCATAGTCATAGCTCCAAGAGAGTCAAAAAGGAGAAATTTGCAAGCCAGTATCAAAAAAAAAACTTAACTTGGCTAAGCATAGAAATACTGCAAATGCTACTACACAATGAAAAGAGCATTTTTGTAGATATCATAAAATCATAGTCCCTACTGCTATGCAACGGGATGGCAAAATTATTATTCAAAGCTGAGGTGGGTAGAGACAGCCCCAACTGGTGATCACCAAGCCACTAAATATCATTTACCAGCAGTCCTGGCGGACAGGGGAGGTACCATTCAACTGGAAGTTAGACAACGTGATGCCCATTTACAAGAAGGACCAGAAAGAGGACCCAGGGAACTACAGACCTGTTAGTCTGACCTCCATGTCAGGGAAAGTCATGAGGCAGATCATCCTGAGTGCCATCACACAGCATGTACAAGACATACAGTGATCAGGCCCAGTCAGCACAAGTTTACGAAAGGCAGGTCCTGCTTGACCAACTTTATCTCCTTCTATGACAAGGTGACCTGCTTAGTGGATGAGAGAAGAGCTGTGGATGTTGTCTACTTGGACAGTATTCTCTTGGAGAAACTGGCTGCTCCTGGCTTGGATGAGTGTACTCTCCAACAGATAAAAAACTGGCTGGATGGCTGGGCCCAGAGAGTGAAGGTTAATGGGGCTAAACCCATCTGGTGGCCAGTCATCAGTGGTGTCCCCCAGGGCTCAGTACTGGGGCCTGTCCTCTTTAACATCTTTATCAGTGATCTGGATGAGTGGAGTGAGTGCACCCTCAGTAAGTTCACAGATGACACCAAGTTGGGTGGGTGTATTGATCTGCCTGAAGGTTGGGAGGCTCTACAGAGGGATCTGGACAGGCTGGATTGATGGGCTGAGGCCAGCTGTATGAAATTCAACAAGACCAAGTGCCGCGTCCTGCACTTGGGCCACAACAACCCCCTGCAACGTTACAGGCTTGGGGAAGAGTGGCTGGAAAGCTGCACAGTGGAAAAGGACCTGGGGGTCTTGGTCGACAGCTGATTGAACATAAGCCAGCAGTGTGCCCAGGTGGTCAAGAAGGCCAATGGCATCCTGGCTTGTATCAGAAATAGTGTGGCCAGTAGGAGGAGTGGGGGCTGTACTCAGCACTGGTGAGGTCACACCTTAAGTATGTTCACTTTTGGGCCCCTCACTTCAAGAAGGAAGTTGAGGTGCTTGGGCATGTTCAGCAAAGGGCAGCAAAGCTGGTGAAGGGTCTGGAGAGCAACTCTGACTAGGAGCAGCTGAAGAAACTGGGGATGTTTACCCTAGAGAAAAGATGACTCAGGGGAGACCTTATTGCTCTCTACAGCTACCTGAAAGGAGGTTGTAGAGAGGAGGGAGTTGGTCTCTTCTCCCATATAACAAGTGACAGGATGAAAGGAAATGGCCTTAAGTTGCTCCAGGGGAGATCTAGGTTGGATATCAAGAAAAATTTCTTTACAGAGAGGGTTATTAAGCATTGGAACAGGCTGCCCAGGGAGGTGGTGGAGTCCCCATCCCTGTAAGTATTTAAAAGACATGTGGATGTGGTGCTGAGGTGTTCAGGCACCCTGGCAGTGCAGGGTGAACGGTTGCACTCGATGACCTTAAAGGTCTCTTCCAACCAGATGATTCAGTGATTCTGTGAATCATAATCCTTATCTAAAAATTGCCTTCTTCAATAGGAATGCAAACACGAATTACTCTTTAATCACAGCCATACTTTGAAAATAATTGTTTTCTGCAAGTAACTCTTCAGTTAAATACATGGTGTATCATTTAAAATACATCTTCAAATTAGCTTCTCCAGTGCATTAGCTCTACTTACTTATGTTTTACAAAACAAAACAACATACGTAAAATCAGAGTAACACAACAGCTGAGTTCTTTCACAGCTCAGCACAGCAAATGCAGATTAAGTTCACAGTAGCTTTAATAAACCCTAAACAATTAGTGCTACAGGCTTTTTGTCTTACCATTGCCAGTTCCTCTTGTAATTCTCTGCAGGTTTTTTCACTATTCTCTAGTCTCTCAGAGAGGTCTTTAATTACCTTCTTCTTTTCCTCAATCTCCTCATTCATTAGCTTGTTTGTGGAGACACACTGTCTTTCTAATCTGGAAAGTTTCACCATTAGAACATTTTTATCAACAATACTTTTCTCAAGTATGTTATATACTTTTAAACACAATTGGGGGATATGGTGTCGGGGAATGTATCATGTCAGCACATCATATGGCTTCTGAAGTTGCTGGGTTGTTTTTTTTTAACTGGAGAAAGTCATATATTCCTTCTACGAAAAGCTTTCAAGAAGTGGTTATGTTCTTTTCCTTTACCAATGTTTGTGTTAGGCTCACAGTCAAACCCACTTGGTCATTTGGATATGGCCTCCAAATTACATATAAACAGAATTTATCGTTATTTTAATTAACAGAGTGGCTTTCTTCAGAAAGACCATGTCACACCTTATACAACCAACCCTTATTTCAAGGACAAAGCTTGCTCCTAAAGATTCCATATACTTGACTACATTCTACTCTGAATGGCATGACTTCACGTTTTTCCACCTGCAGATTGTTCCTAAAATTTCAAATAGTTCTTCTACTATATCAGTCCTCCTGTTAGTATTCCATTATACCTCAGGAAAAGAGATACACAAAAAGCCTGGAAGAGCTAAACAGGAACCTCATGAGACAGCTACAAGGTCAAACAACAGGAGACAGAAGCAGGGACAGGAGTCAAAGGAAGAATTTAGAAAGGTTGCCTAAATACGTAGGCATGTGTCAGGAAAGCCAAAAGCTCACCTAGAACTGATGTGTGCAAAGGATGACAAAGACAGCAAGAAGATATTCTACCACCACATTAAGGTAGGAAAGAACTGAGTCCAGGATTAGTTGCAAGAACTCAACCCATAGAAACTAAAGAGGCCAGCTCACCTACACTCAAAGATTCTGACAAAGCTGGCCAATGTCACAGCAAGGCTGCTCATTATCATCTTTGAAAGATCACAAAAACTGAATGAGATCCCTGGAAAACAGAAAAAGGCAAATGTCACACCTATGTTTGTAAAATAGCAAAAGCACAAGCCAAGGAACCACAGACAGGCAAGCTTCAATTCAGTCCCAGGAAGGTCACAAAGCAAATCCTCTTGGAACAAATATCTGAGCTCATGAAAGACGAAAAGGTGATTGGGAACAGCCAGTGAGGATTTACGAAAGTTAAACGATGTCCAGTCAACCCTTTATATTTCATGATAAAATTACCAGATCTGTGAACAAAAGGAGAGTAAGTAGATTTAAACATAACTCAACTTTAGCGAGGCTTTTAGCACTGTCTCATGCGGTATTTTTATAGCCAAGTCTAGCCAGTCTAGCTATGGGAACTATAACACTGATAAAAATTATTTGATGGTAAAGCTCAGATGGTAGTAGCTAGTAACAAGTGGAATACTGTAGCAGTCTGTATTAGAATCTGTTTAAGATGTTTATTTGATCTGCCACCTGGATTAGGCCAAGAGTGCAATCTCACCAAGTTTGCAGGTAACGGTAAACTGGGTGGGGTAAAGTCATAACACAATACAAATGATGCACTCAAGGAAGGGGTTGCCATTCCGCAGACCTAGACAGGGAGGAGGAACAGGACAGCGTGAACCTTCTAAGATTAAACAGTAACATGTGCCAAGATCCGAATTTAGGAAGCAAGAGTCCCCTGAAGCAATATGGCTGGTAACTGGCTGGGGAACAGCTATGCTCAAAAAGCACCAGGTAATCTTGGCAGATAGCAAGCTAGCCCCAGCAGTATTAATATTAGCACAGCCGGAAGATGAAGGGAAGTGATTATTCGCCTTTTATTTGTCAATCATTACAATACATTTAGGATAATGACTAGTTTTAAGCACACAACTCCTCTGTAACACAGGAAAAAACTTGGAGTGAGCTCAAGACAGGGTCTCCAATATAGCTGGGAGGTGAAGTACATGTAAGAACTGAGGGAACTTGGTATGTTCAGGCTGGAGAAGAGATAACTTCAGGATGTACAACAGCCCCACCAATATATAAAAGGAGGATATTAAGAAGATGCAGCAAGGCTAGAGGATAAGAGACAAGAGTCACAAATCAAATCCAAAGAGGTTCAGAGAAACTTTTTCCACCTTGATGCCATTCAAACAGTGGAATGGTTCCCAGAGAGGTTGTCCACCTCCATTCTTGGAGGTTTTCAAGACCTAACTACATGAAGCCCTGCATAACCCGGTCTCAGAGCTGATCAGAGAATCACTGAATGTTTGGATTGGAAAGGATGTTCAAGGGTCATCTAGTCCAACTTCCCCTGCACTGAGCAGGGACACCTTTAACTAAAGCAGGTTGCCTAGAGCCTCGTCCAACTTGACCTTGAATGTTTTCCAGGGATGGGGCACCTACCACCTCTCTGGGAAACCTGTGCCAGTGATTCACCACCCTCAGCATAAAAAATTTCTTCCTTCTATCTAGTCTAAATCTCCACTCCATCATCAACAAGTTCATGCCCTTCTTGTGCTGAGGACTCCAGAGCTGGACACAGTACTCCAGGTGAGGTCTCACCGAACCAGAGTAGAGCTCCCTCAAACTGCTGGTCATGCTTCTTTTGATGCAGCCCAGGATGTGTTTGGCTTTCTGGGCTGTGAGTGCACATTTTCAGCTTTTCATTCACCAGTACCTACAAGTACTTCTCCACAGGGCTGCTCTCAATCTCATCATCCCCCAGCCTGTATTGATACAGAGGACTGACCAAACCAGGTGCAGGACCTTCCACTTGCCTTGTTGAAATCTCACAAGGTTCACAGGGGCCCACTTCTCCTGCTTGCCCAGGTCCCTCTGGATAGCATCATGACCCTGTGGCATGTCAATTGCACCACTCAGCTTGGCATCATCAGCAAACTTGCTCAGAGTTTCACTCGATCCCGCTACCTATGTCAGTGATGAAGATATTAAACAGCACTGGTCCTAGTACGGACCCCTAAGGGACACTGCTTGTCACTGATCTCCATCTGGACATTAAGCCATTGACCACTACTCTCTGGATGTGACCATCCAGCCAATTCCTTATCCACCAAACAGTCCACTCATCAAATCCATATCTCTCCAAGTTAGAGAGAAGGATGTCGTGGCAGACTGTGTCAAAGGCCTTCTAAGGGCGCGTCAACACCCATACAAATACAGTCTTTAAAGGAAAAATGTACCTCATGCTGGCTATTTTCAACTAACTTTATACGAAATAAATGTATTTTTAAAGATGCATAGCTTCTCTGTCAACTGATCTCTTAATAACAATGTATTTCTAATACAGCAGAGAAGAGAAAAGGAAGAGTTGTAGGGAAGGAGCTAATGACAGGCTGAGTTAGCTCAAGATACACTGTGGTGCTCCAATAGTCTCTGTCACTACAATCCTGTTGCAGGCTGTTGCGAATCATCTCCATGTTCCTCGTGTGCCTTAGTGTAACTTCTAAGAGGATCTGTTCCATGATCTCCCCACGCACAGAGATGAGGCTGACAGGTCAGTAGTTCCCAGGGTCCTCCTTTCTACCCTTTTTAAAAATGGGTGCAATGTTCCCGCTTTTCCCAGTCACCAGCGACTTCACCTGACTGCCAGGCTTTTTCAGATAACATGGATTGACGACTACATCAGCCAGTTTCCTCAGGACTCTGGGATGTACCTCATCAGGTTCCACAGAACTATGTATGATCTTTTTCCTCTTCTCTTACAGTGGGAGGAAGTTTGTGCCCCCAGTCCCTGTCTTGTGGTCCATTGACTCAAGTGCAAAGAGAGGTTATTAGTGACAACTGAGGCAAAATGATTGTTGAGTAACTCAGTCTTCTCCTCAGCTGTTGTTACCTGCCTGCCAGTCATGTTCATTGGTGGGGTACACTTTCTCTGACCTTCCTTTTCTGGATGACACACCTGTAGAAGCCCTTATTATTATTCTTTGCATCCGTTGCCAAGTTCAGCTCCAGCCACACCTTGGTCTTCCTGACCCCATCCCTGTGCAACTGAGCAGTGTCTCTGTACTCTTCCCAGGACACCTGTCCCTGCTTCCTCAGCTGGGCTGTTCCTTCTTGCCCTTTAGTTTGACCAGCAGGTCTCAACTCAGCCATGCCTGTCTCTTGTCTTCGTTGTCTGATTTCTTAAACCTGGGCATTGAGAGCTCTTGTGCTCTATGGAAAATGTCCTTGAATATCTGCCAGCTCTGTTCTGCTACCTTGTCCCTGAGGGCAGTTTCCCAGGGGGTCCTATTGACTAACTCCTTGAAGAGCTGGAAATTTGCTTTCCCAAAAATTCAGGGTCCTGACTTCCTCTTTTCTTGACCCATATCAGCGTCAGGTGGAAGACTATTAACTCCACCAGTGTGTGGTGACTGCAGCCCAGGCTTCCTTCAATCTTGATGTCACCAATCAGCTCACTTGCAGTAGTGATCATCAGGTCCAGTACTGCACCCCCTCTGGTGGAGATTTCTGTTACCTGGCTTGAGAAGATATCCTCAGTGCATTTCAGGAGTCTCATGAATTGCCTACAGCGCGCTGAGGTACTTCCCCAGCTGATGCTGGGGTGGCTGGAGTTACCCAGCAGGATGAGAGCCTGCAGCACAGGCACAGAGAAGCACAGAGCTTCCTGTAGCTGGAACAAGAAGGCTTAATCAAGAGGTTGCCCTTGGTCAGGTGGCCTGTAGGAGACACCAACCGCAAGACTCCCTTTAATGTCTCAGCCTCTCAATTCTTACTCACAAGCTTTCAACCTGCTTGCGGCTATTCTTCAGGGACAGGTCTTCACACTCTATTTCTTGACACAGAGGACGACAATGCTTCTACCCACCCCTCCTTCCTCGTCTCTCCCTTCCAAACTGTCTGTAGCCATCGACAGTCTCACTCCAGTCATGGGATTCATTCCACCAAGTTTCAGTAATGGCAACCAGGTCATAGTGTTCTAGCAGCATGGTAGTTTCCAGCTCCTTCTGTTTGTTGCCCATGATGCATGCATTGGTGTAGAGGCAGTTCAACTGGGCTGTTGGCCACGCCACCTTCTTGGAGGAACACCACTTAATTCCTCTGAGACATTTCACCAGTGTTTCCCTGTTGGCTCCTTTTACCTCAGGACGCCTGGCTCATCTCCATAAGAATTCAAGCATGCTGCACTGTCCCCAGCATGTCTCAGAGCAGTAAGCTGAGGGCCCTCACTAGCACCCTGCCCCTCTAACAATGGTGCAATCCTGATTTGAGAAGGTTGGACTATAGATCTCCTGCAATCCCTTTCAACCTGAACTCTTCTTTGATGTAACTCACAGCAGTGCGAGCATCCAGGTGTCTCACATTTGCCTCCTCTATCACTTCTGTCTCATTAGAATGGAAAATAATGGTAACAGCTCAAAGTCCTTCAAACTTTGAAGCTTCTGAATCAATATTGTTACCTTCTGATTTTGACTTACTTCTTATGTATCCACATACCCTTTTAGCTGCAGAACTACTTTATCAGTCCTCCAAATACCTATGTGCTTCTGCTTCAGCCTCTCATTTTCCTTTCCTTTAGCTGTAGATTATTTCTCATTCTTAGAGAAAGAACTTGCCTGTTTCACTCCCCTAAAGCAGCTTCTACTTTCTCAGCATTCAGAAACACAGCAAAAGCAGTTCCAATTTATTCTATGTCAGGCTTTCACTCTTCAAGAAAAGTAAATTTGCAGTGAAACCCAATCCCATGTTGCTTTCAATTTACATAGTGATACTGGGTTCAGAGCTAATTAATAAATTATGCAACCTAGAAGAGCCTGTTTGCTTGGTTTCAGTTATTACAACCATCTTTTTCTAGGAAGACAAATTCTCACAGCTTTGTATAGCTTCCAAGTTTGGTATAATTTATCCTACATCAAGTCCAACTAAAAAGACATACAAGTGTTCTAGCACAACAAATGAAAGTCTCCCAGACTTTCCAGAGACTAAGGTTTAAAGACAAACTCGTGGGACTCCTCCAGAAAAAGGAAAAAAATGTTAGGATGCCAAATTATGGCTTAAAAGAAAAAGCCACGCTCATGACATTGTCTGGAGTCCAAGGACCACAGCCTTCAAAGGTAAGTAGATCAAAGGCTCTTGTATTCTCTCTGAAGAGATCTGGCGAAAGCAATCACTGATACTCACCAACGTTACAGATACTTGTATGCTTCAAAGAATAAAAAAAGCACAGCAAACAGACAAGGCAGTACATGCCCACTCCATGTAATTACCTCAAGGGAACTGAGTATACTGATGTCCATCTGAGATAAAGCTTGAGCTTCACTCCCGGTCTTTACAGACCTCTGGAAATATAGGTGTCTGAACTAACAAAATCGTAACGATAGGCTGTTCCGGTTTCTTCAAGCTCTATTAACAAAACCACCAACTGTTTAACTGTATTAATGGTCATGGAAAGGTTTGCCTTCTCTGAAATCACAGATGGTAATTTGCTTTCAAAAAACACGGTTTGCAGAAACTGTTAAGAGTAATTGCCTGAACTAACAGATGATTGCATATAGTGGAAAGAACTGTTTGGATATTAGACAAAGTTTATACTGATATCAGTTTATACTGATATCCAGTTAAAACACAGAACTTTAAGTATGGACAAATTCTTTTTTTGTACCAAAAAAAAAAAACCAAACCCAAAATAGGGCAAATCTGCTTCCCTGGGAAAGAAGTGTTGAACAGAATTATTCAGTTCCCCCAGAAATTATCCCCCAGAGAAGAGAAAGGCTGTTTAAGGTTGCATTTTAGCAACACAAATACTTAATACCCTGTAAGCACTAATATCAAAGTTTCTAATGCAACTGGTACCATAAATGTAAGAACTGTATTTCCTAGTCTTAGCCACAACAAATACATATATTCAGGTATTTCCTCCAACAATTCCAGAAAAAGAAATGCAGTACCTAAAAAACAACTTTTTTTTTTTCCTTTTGAGGATAAAAGGTTAAGAGTTCCTTGCATTTCTCTGAAATGTGACTTTCACAGACCAGAACTACCCTCAACACAAAAACCTCCACTTCCCAAAGGAATGGCTTCATATGTCCAGATAGAGGATTCTCACAAAGAACAAAACATTACTGAATATAACAATGGAATACAGTATCGAACCATTATCCTTACACTGGTCCGAATAATCTAATACAGAAAAGTATCTTTAAGAGCCTCCCAAAGACTTAGTTGGAAAATGACTACTTACGGATTTGCACAATTTTTAACTAACATTACTAATTTAAAAAGTACATCTTGTGGAAAACATCTTAACATTAGCAACATTAAACCATAGCAACATTAAAACAAGAATTTGCTAAAATAGAGAGGAGTATTTGAGAAATCAGTTGTGATGGAAGTTAAAAAGAACAACTGAAGACAAATAAAAGGATTAAAATGCCAAATATACTAGAAACACTGAGAATCAAATTGTTTTACCAATACATAACTCATATTGTAAAGTATTAACACTCCTTTCAGGACTTAGTGTGTTTGCATGATTTGTGGTTTATATTTTTGGACCACTTCAATATTGTATTTTTTAAATTCTTTTATGCAAAACTCCTGACTCCACCATTATTTTGCATCAAATAATAAAATCAGAATAATCCGAATGATTACTGATATGGACCTGTTAATAATGGAATGCCAGGCTCTGAACCTTCGCTTGGTTTAGTGAAGTGCGTCAGATTGTGCTGTTTTCTAGTGACTGAAAACTCTAAGTGGTACTCAAGCAGTCTATTGCCATTTTACATTTGATTTAAAAGGTAACTTACACATCGAGTTTTTCCAGGGTCTCTTGGGCATTGTGCTTTTCTCTCTCATATGCATTTTCTATCTCTTTGTATTTTTTCTTGATCATTTCTGAATCCGAAAGAGCTTCTGCTTGGCTGCATTTTTCCACCTGCAAAGCTTCTTCAAGGTCTCGAATTCTTAACTAACAAGTGATAAGAAAGCAATCAAAGCAAGTTAGGAAAAACTGTCACAATCTTTAATGCTGTTCTATCTTCCGTTCTTCTTTACAGGTAACTATATTCAATTAATTCTATGTGGAAGTAGGCACACAGAAAACACTGAACACATGTAAAAATGTATGAACACATAGAGTTCAAAGAGAGACAAAGAGACACGCTGACTAAAAGCACCATTTATTCTCCTTTTGCTAGTGTCTGGATTCTTCCTTTTGCAGTTATTACTGAAGTTTTCCAGGGGAATTGTATTTTTAAGCAGATTCATGAAAGTCTGTTGTTAACAGTACAGGTTACACTTCCACTCAGCACAAAGGACACTGGAAGCTTGTTCATGTATATGAACAAGGAAGAAAACCTTACTAGTCATTCACCTAAAAAAGATCAGTGTCTAACTCTAAGGAATGTTACCTTCCCAGTTCTTTTGCATGTTGTAAAAACAGAGAGAGGAAATTAAGAAAACTACATCTTTCCTTTCTACTAGTTTAATGATCACTTTAAAAAATTTAAGCACTTGTACACAGAAGCTCAAGAGAATCAGAAAATGTCTGACTGAAGAATAGCAGTACTTAATTTTGTTACTCAGAAAATAAAGAAAACTAATTTCCTTAGTTTTTTTGTTCCTTAGTTTTTCAAAAGACCAGTGTGGAGGGCTTGTTAGTACGAGGTTACTAAGCAATCATCATTTAGCTTTTCCTCGCTTGCTTTTTAAAACAAGTATTGCCTTTCTGGTCAAACCCCACATGATGCAGTTTAGTTACACAAGGATTTAATATTCAAGTATATCTATTACATTTTTTCATATGATCAATCTTTACTGGTAACTGCAGATGTCATAAATTTGAAGTTGAAATGTACTCTTAATAATTGTATTTGGAACTGCAGTTTCGGGATGCATTAAGCTCTCTATTCCTAGAGAAGCTGGATGCATGCCCTGTATCTCCAAATAGCTTCAAGTGCCCACCTGAAAGATACAAGGCAGGATATTTGAACAGTAGTATAGCTAATGTGGAATGTTTCTTCCCCCCCTCATTGTTTAAATACTAGTGGGAATTCTCAAACTTACAAATGTGACATTTTATTATTTATTCTAATAACTTTAAGGTTCCCCGAACAGCAGATATTTTTCTATTCTCTCTTTTTATAGATTAGCTATTAAAATTTGGACACTTGTGGCAGAAAAGTGTTTTCACTGAAGCAAGTAAGTGGTCTTAACATTTTCAAATTATTGTATCTTTACATTCATCAACTGTTTTACTGTAAACTTCTACAAAATATTTTACAAAATTTTACCTGGAGGATATCTGAACTGAATTTGGATTCCAAATGTGCTGCTCTCTCTGCTTCAATGTTTTCTTCCAGTTTCTTTATTCTCACTGTAGCTGCCTAAAAGTACATTTTGAGGAAATTTAAGTCCAGAGAGATGATAGCATGACACAAAGGCTGTTCTATCCATTCAGTATATTAGGACTTCATAAACCAACCTGATGTATCTGAAATAACCGTAATTTGGAACTGTGAGTACTCATACCAAGAAAGATATACAAAAATAATTTATATATCTGAAGTATTAAATTAGTAATTTCTATTTAGTTGAAGAAATTGATGTAGCACTGTCTTATTGCTGCATTTTTTTTTTTTTTTTTTACAATCAAGAAAACTGCAGCTGGAGTCAGAAAGCAGAAAGACCATTTTAAATATTCTGTGTATTCTCTTACCACTTTTTTTTTCACCAAGGTTGTCACCTGAGGCAACACTACCACACCCTGTACGTTCCAAAATACATTGTTGAATCAATACAGTAATATATTTGGTTATTAATTTCCAATTAAGATGACGTAACAGCAACTAGTCATAGTTTCC
>NW_010397150.1:85077-102302 GCF_000710305.1 Buceros rhinoceros silvestris
ACAACAAAAATCTGTCAACTCTCTAACGTTTTAAAGCACTAACCTACTATTTTGTTACTGCTGTGTTTCCAGACCTGTAACTATTCTGTTATGTTTTTTGTCTAGCAATTATCAGGACGTTCATGATCTCCTTTACAAATATCCTGACTACTTTAGTCAGTTACTGCATCTCATTATGCAGAAGAACAACCTTGACATGCATGCTTAGTTTAAGCAAAATTGAATTCTCTGAATCAAACTATTGTATCTTTCTTAACCATTTCTAGAACATTTAGAAAAGACAAAAATGCAAACGACTCTGCTAGAAATCTACTTGGAAATTTGGCTTGCCTACAAAGGGTTCAAGAAGTAGTCTATATTTTAACTAAATTTTTTTTTAAGTGATCCAAGCTGAAAAAATTTGTATTTATTGTAACTTGAAAGAAAAGTTATCACCAGATATGTATGTCCAGATGAAGCCCTGGACTCAGATTTCATCTGGAAAAATATTTTTATCAAAACCAGTAACTAAAGATCTGCTATAATGGAAATGCACATGAAATTTTAACTACGCTGTTTTCTATCAATAATTCTTCACTTTGTCTGATAACTGACTTGAAAAGAAAAATTCATTCCAAAATGTCTGTTGGCTTCAAGTTAAATCGGGGAGATCAAGAAAAAGGAATCAATTTTAGAAATACACTTAACATAAGCACATTTAAGGTTACATGAATACAGTTGGAGTTACTGATTATGGAACAGTAAAACAAAGTAGCAAGTATGTAGACTGCATCTTGATTATGAACACTTAAGAGAAACAAACATTAACAGATGTTAAAATAAAAGCTTTTGGCAATTATTTTAAACTTTGTTTGTATAATCACACACACAAAAGGATAGTTTTGAAACAGATGTCCATGGAGAGTCTACTAAAGAGAAAAGCAGCAACAGCACCAAGCTTACCAAACTTACCCCACAGTAGGGTCTGTCAAAAGGCTTAAACTTTGCCTCTTTCCAGGAGTCTAATATGCTTAACATACTTAATAAAAAAATTCACAAATCATGCACAAACACTCCCACTGCACTTCCATACTGCTAAGATTATTCTCAAAAATAGATTGATTTAGACTCTTAATATTATTCTTCCTTCCAAACATCAGCTCCTACTCCCCTTTGTCCTTAATGGAGAACCAACAAACTCCTCTAGCTTCAGTCTGGAAAGACTCCTTAGCACCCTCCAACAGGTGAACATCTGTCAACAGCATGGCTTTGCACAAGAATACTGCCAGCCTAGTAAAAGTAGTTAGGGAATAAACGTAAGTGATGTGAAGTTCATTTCTTAGTAACATTTAAAAAGTCAGCCTGAAAATAATTCTAAGTCTGAAGAGAAGAACAAAGGAAAAAGTAAGGAATGTACCTATCATTTAGAGCAGAAACCATAATTTAAAAAAAAAAAAAAAAATTAAGAAATAGAAACGTCACTGAGACTATTTCACTGCATAACCTCAAGAGCCAAAAAAGCTCTTCTGTCTTTGGTTGGTTTGTTCAATGGTATATTCTCATAGCAAACACTGAAATGGAAAAAAAAAAGTGATTCTTCAAGCGAAGTTTTTAGGCATAACTTACTAATTCACAAGCTCTGTACTGGATTTGACTTGTAAGTGTTACTTTATTTCCTGAGCACCAATCCAAAGTAGAACTATGTCTCTCTTCATCTGAAACAAGAAATGCACGACACTGCCAAAACGATTAACTCACTCTCTCAGAGGGAGCCCCCTAGAACTGGTAGATTTCACCAGGCCCAAGAAGAAAAACAAAACCAGAAAGAATAAATAATGGCTTGAGTAAGGGCATCTGCAAGAATGAAAAATTGGAGCAATCACCTCTGAAAGAGAGTATATAGGTATCAGTTCTCGGTATAGTTCTTTAAAAGTAAAGTCCGTCTCTTTCGGCCAACATGAATGAACACTAGCTGCAAGGACAAGAGACACGGTCTAAACACAAACTCTCAGAAATATAGAAACTTCAGTCCTAAGAAAATCCTGGGACAATGAGGGAAGAGAAGCAGAAGCAAGTAAACACCTGTAAGAAGTGCCACCATATCACTCTTTCGCTGTCTGAACGAAGAGCAATTCCACTTAAAAACAGACATATTTGCAGATGGTTCATTGGCTTGAGTTGTCACAAGTCACTGAAGAAATAACTTGCAGAATTAACATGCCTATAAAAAAAGAAGCACTGGAAAAAACTAGTGTTTCAGTTACAGACATTCCTGATGATCTCTAGAATGTGAGAAACAGGCTAATTGCAAGAAGTGTGTCTAACCTACTGTAAAAGAGGTATGAACCCTAGGCACCAAACAAAGGAGAGTTAGATATACCCGACATATCCCATGGAAAGTATTAAAAGAGATTCAAGACAGTAAACATAGGGAAATGAAATTAGAAACTAGAAATAGAAGTATCTGTTTGACAGGTACCATCCCGGAGATCATATCCCTGTATAAAGGCATAAGAAAATTGACTTGTTCAAAACTGGTGTTTCTTCACAATGTCCTATTCTTGCTTTTAAAGCTGATCTTCTTCTAGATACTGATTCTTTAAAGCTTTGCCTCATTACCAGTAGTTGTTACAATTTTGCTTTTTAAAACCTTGTTTAAATTAGTTCACTAGACCTTCAAAAAACAAAGACCTAGGGAGAAAAATACAATATATTTTTATTCAAGACAAGTCACTGTCAGGGACCTGACAGGAACTGTCACCATTTCCTTGAATTGCTAGAAGCCAAAGATGAAGAGTGAACTAAGTTCTCCTGAAAAGCCTCAGATTGCTCAGGCAAACCTTAATTATAGCTTACCAATATAACCAGATGTCTTACCCAGAAGAGATTCAGATGCTTAAAAGACCTTGCAGAAAAATTACATACGTAAATTGAAGAAATCATATAGATGCTGTCTGTGCCTGATGGAGCAACAAACGTACTTTTTCTGGGTTCTATCATTTGATGGCTGAAGCTTATGGCTCGCTGTACATTAGCGAATTTAAACAGAGTTAGATGCCAGCAAATCAGTGGAAAATTAGTGGGAAAACGAAACCTATCCAGCCATTAGCACATAAGCCTTGTTAAACAATACAGAGTTATTGAAGAAATACCAATTTACTTAGACTGCTCTAAGGAAGAAAATCTTGGAATCACTGATTATCTAAGCCATAGAAGTTTCAACTGAATTGCAAGCTGAGTCTGGAAGTTTTATTTAGGAAGAACACAGCTGCAGAAAACCACTATATAGAAAATCTTCTCTAGTTTGTTAGTAAAGGTTCAAACAGGCTGTACTAATACTTATATGCACTTCACTTCACAGTGAGAAGGTGCATGCTTCAATGAGAATGATCCACTATGAACTCTGTGAGGGGAAGAAAGGTCAGGGATGATTCTAACCTGGAACATCAGAAAAACAATTCCAGAAAGAGAAACGGGATGAGGACAGGAGTTTCATGTCCCTGTCTGATAAACGGAAAGACACTGGTACCAGACTCATGTCAGCCAGGCAAACTTCTTTGAATCAGACAAAAGGTAAGAATCAGTACCCTTACAAAACTGTATGTGTCCGAAAACTTTACACTACGCCTGCCTACAAAGAAACAGCTGTGTGAAAACAAGTTACAGAGAAAGTTTGCGGGGCACAGACATCCAGACCACAGTCTCTCAACTGGGAATCAAAAGAGAATACTTTCTGGTTTAGATTGGAAGCCTTCTTGTCAGTCCAAGTCACAAAGATTGATCTCAAGGATGGATCCAAAAAGTGGGTTCTCCAGTGGTTACAAAATGTTTGCTTACTGAGCAAGGAAAACATTGGTTATTCAACAAAATTCAGTCACTCATTACTTTCATGTGCACTTGCAGTGTATACATATACACATATATATATCCATATGGATATATCAAGGCAGACATCTTAAGTAACACACCAAAACGCAAGGAATCTCCAAAGTTTCCTTAGATACTCAAGCTGAGTCAATTTCAGGCTTAATTTAAAGAATAAAGATATCTGGGATCTGTTTCCATGGTAGCACAGACAGAATTGTGACTTTTTGAGAAACAGCAAATAAAAATTAATAAAGAAAATTTCAATGCCAGCCCTAGAACTTGTGGGCAATCATGGTATATGTTTATCCTAATCCATTAAGGTTCAGACACTTTTTCCAGCATCCTGTTGCACATCAATGCCAATGTGGTTTCTAGAAGGTATTTTCTGCATGCTAACAGTTTGCAATACATTTTCTAAACTGGCTTTTGTGGCTTCCACTTTTTTCAGTCCTTCACACTTGCTCTAAGTATTGTAATATTTTTGTGAATACTGGGGCACTGCGTATTGAAAAAGTAATTCAATATTCTAAATTTATGCAATGCCACAGACACAAAAATGTAAGCATTTGACATTCGCATTTACATCAAAATACCCCTTATCAGATAAATAACAAAGAAAACAATAGGAAAAAATACCTTTACAAGTTTAGATACAGTAATAGAAGTAGTTTTCATCTTCTCTGGTTCCACTTCGATTTCTGAAAGATTTTTCAGTTTCATTTTACTAATAATTTGTCAGGATACTTACAATTGCCTATGGCTGAGGTCCAATCCCTATGTGAAATTCTCACCCAAGATAAAGTTTTAAGGGAAGAGGACACACGTGTACCTCATATCTGGATCATAATCCACCCACTCTGTTTCTGTGCTTCCATATTCAGATTAACATCTTCCTTTTTCCTACATAGAAGCATTTCCCTATGACTCATAACTCAAATCAGGAGGTCAGGTCTAAATGTACTAACCACTTCCACCTAGTGTTAGAAATGCTGATGCCTCTTCATCATGGTAAGGTGGAGCCATCTCCTGTCCGGATAATAAACAACATTTTAGTAACTACAAAGTTCCTTAACTACAAACAATTCTTAATTACTTAAGTAAATGTTCTTTCAGCCTGACTCAGCACAGTCAACCCCCACTATAAACAATTCCTCTTTATGAAGTCTAGAGTAACATGTCTCATTGGCAGAGAAGCCATACTTGACTTAAAGACCAAGTCCTTCCCCATCTGCAACTGAGCGGCAGTTGGAAAACTCACAAGAACTGCTCTCTCTTTCCACGGTACCTTGAGGGGAAAAAGATGTCCTGTTTGGTTCTCATTCTCAGCAGCTGGTAAACCCCTTAGCAGTACATGAACTGACACTGTTACTTTATACATGCACATAGACAAGATTAACATGTGACTTCAACTAACTCCTGGTGAGGGCTACATACAACAGTATTGAAACAACATCAGTCTGATAGCAAGGTAAGAGCTAACAGCCTTCAAACTGCACTTGAATAATATCCTGACACAGGAGATGATAAAGTGGAAGGTCTTCTCAGAAAGTCCATTATGTCAGTGAGCTTGTAACTGGAAAAACGTGAACCTCGGAGCCACCACAGAGATATTACAAATTTGCAGTGCTCAGAGGATATATAAGACAGTCACAGTAGCTAGAATTCCTAGATGCCACTAGATGACACTAGAGTGAGGACACTGGAAAGCAAATGATTAAGTAGTGGTAAGCCATCAAGATGTGTGTAGTCATAGAAGACAAGTAGTTTGAAGTTTAACCAGCAGCACTTTTAACTGGCTGAGGAATGTGTCCCCTCTCACACTGCTTTGGAGCTTTTTCAGGTCTTTCTTATGAGAACTATAAGTTGCCTAACACTGAAGTTCATGGTGCAATTAATAACAAAGAGAAAAATAAAGCAGGTCCATGAGTTTGCAGGGATTTGTTTTGTTTTTAGCTGGGACCTAAATTTCATGTTTTGCTGTCTTAGATACAGTAAGAAATAATACACCCATGGCCTTAAACTATTGCATGTACATATACCTTCTGCAAATACTGAGATAGACCATCACTCAAATCTTCAGTACAAATATATCAAGATTTTGTTTTACTACTGAATCTCAGGATAAAGAGGCAGAATGATAGAAGGTACGGTACGTGTTCCACTTTAGAAGAATTCCATGTCCATGTATTGATATACCACATTGGCATCATACAAACTGGAAAGCTAGCAGGTTAGACACTGTACCAACAGCTATCTTTCCACTGAAGAGTTCACAGAAACTTGCCATTATTCTTTCTTTTTATTTCTAACTCTAGAAACTCCTCTTTTAGGCCCTGTCTGGAATGACAGGATATGTCTGGAATGAAGGATAAAACCAGACTAATATTAGGACAAACCAACAAACAAAAAAACCAAACAAAAAAAAGGTGGGGGCAGACTTTTTAAATCTCCCTTTCTCTAAAATATAGTCAGTTAGATACAATTCTTCATAAGAGTGCCATCATACAAAAAGATTCTAAATTTACCATTTCCTATCACCACTGAAACAGGTATTTTCCCATGGACCTCTCCCTCATGTCTGGCAGAGGGTAGTAAAGGAATAACTTTGTGAACTCCAAAAAAAAGTTCATCCTCACTGCGCATAAAGCAGCATATAACAAAAGATTCTAAGATTGCCTTTTAATTACAATTACACTGTTCTTCACACAAATCACCTTAAGAAGTTTGCTGCCATCATCTAGAACTTAAGTACAAATTTTCTAACCAAATGCCCATTAACACAAGGTACTCTGCATGGAAATTTAAATAAGGCATGTCTCCTGGGTCCATCTTTCCACAAAATCCAAATTTCAATCTGTAAGCTAAAAATTCCCTCAAGAGAGATACAGAAATATAGGACTACTTAATGAATAAATGTAGACCATTCTGTCTGGAGTATACTACTTTAAGGCTGCTGTATCTGAATGAAAATCCATCTCAAATATTGAAATCACAGGCAAAAATAAGAGTTGTATTTAACTACAGCTTAAGGTACAGGGCTGGTTACCAGAACTTTACCCATATTTCTAACAAGGGTAAAACTTATTACCATACATTGAGGAGTTTTAAATTGATAGCTAGAACACCACAGAACTATGTGGGAATAATACCAGATGGGCAGAAACACAGGGAGACTTCAGCACGTTGGCACACAATAAAAACTACTGCCCAGGCTTTAACACCCTTCTTTAATGCCTCTTCCATAATGTCAGAAGAATCTGGCAACTAAGAATGTGGTCCATAGAGGCTATCATGCTAGTGAGGCAGTTGTTAAGGCAGAGAGGAGGAAATTCTACTGGCAACAATGTGTTTTAATTCCAACAACCTCTAGGCTTCACAGAATTACTTTTTTCTACTTCGTAACGTGGCACGACCTTTGCAAAGAGCATAGTCCTTTCTTTCAACCAAATTAGAAGGAAAGGTTGTGCCCATCTCCCTGCTTTATGTCTGTCCTTGAACACTCCCCCGTTTCCTTCCTTTATAGCCTCCAAGACCAAAGTTCCAATAACTGTGCTACAATAGTTAAGAGCCACTTATCTTGTCCTTTTGGTTGAGGTCCTTCCACTCTTACTTCAGCATGAAGGACAGATACCTCAGCTAAACTGAGCTCCAGAAGGTAAGAGGAATTTATAAACAAATTCATAAATCAAAGAAAGGTTGCAATTAGATTTCAAACTCTGTTAATACTAAATTATTTCCCAGTATACAATTTTCTGGAAGAGGATTATGGGTGAGAGAACATTTAAAACAGATTTTATTAACCTGAATTCTGAACTTGAGAACCACTGCAACCTTTCATGACCACAGAAAAGGCAGAACACATTTTGCTCCACAAATGGTGATGCAGAATACTGGTACATTGGAAGAGCAGATGATGCTATGGTCATCATCTAGAACTCTGGAGTTTTGAGTCCACTATTCAGTATGAAGTGTACAGTAATCAATACAGCCTGCAGTAATCAATATTGAAAGCTTAAAATATCTAGCTTAAAATATCTAGGTATTTTCAGAGATGCTTATCAGGTAATCTCTCTGACTTCAAGATCTTTTCCTGTAGTGTGAATACATTGTCTTCTCATAATATTATTAAGAGATTCAATAAGTTAAAAGAAATTGATAAAAATTCAGCATCGATGTAAACAGCCTAGCTGATTGTGTTTGATAGACCGTTCCATGTTAAAACCATGCCCAGGGCATAGCAGACAGAAATTTTCCAGGAACTGAGTGCTTCCTTTTCAAATTTACAGATGGTGAGCACTCTCAATCAAAATATTTAGAAAGATAACTTGCTGCCTTGCTTCTTCTTTCAGCTCATTATTCCTATGTTAATATATTAAAAGCCATGAAGTCACAAAAAAGCCCTCATTCAAGTACTTGGAAGCAAAAATCTTTGTTTTTTAATGGGCTATTGGAACTTCACAGTACGCAGCACTCTACAACTGAAGGTAATTCTGCTTAGGCCAGTATGTGCAGCTCACAATACCTGACAATGGATTTCCTGTAGATCTCTCTGAGGGCACAAAAGTCTACCTTGTTGGTCAATAAGTCAGTGGTTTTAGCTGATGAGCTTTGATCTTCCCTGTAGGAAATTCCTTTTGTATTTCATCTTCAATGCTGGGTTCTACCTACCTAGCAATCAATGCTTTAAACATTGTTTTTGCCTTTAAAAGAAAAATAACAAACACAGCTGAAATCTGTGTATCACTTACTCCTTAAGGGCTCCCAATATCCTGCAAGAGCCAATAAAATTGTAAAATTCATTGCAGAAAATATTTAAAGATGCGTTTGGTAGAAAACTTACATCAGGATAAAGAATCATCCAGTGGCTATGCTTTTCTGCAGTGACAAATGTTCTACCAACAAAGTTTTTCTTGGTCCAGACAGATAACATAGTTTACTACAAAGCCTATGAGCGGACAAACAAAATGTCAAAACTTAGGAGAGAACTAGCAGTTTTGTAAAAGGAGCACACTTACAAGATATTAGTCTTAGACTTAAGAGTTCTCAGCAACAGATGTCACTCAATGGACAGGCCAACTAAAACTACCTGCAGCATTTGAGTGTAAATAGAAGGAGGCTACCATAACACCACTCTGGTCTTCCAGCACATTATTCTCTCTACCTAGCATACCATCTGGTGAATTTCTGAGCTTCAGTATATTCTCTACTGCAAATTCACTAATTCTTAAAATCTATTCTTAAGGAAGATAGACAAATTAAGACGTTAGGGAAAAGGTACAGATTTCCTAAAGCAAAGTTAATCTTGTTTTCACGCTTCCCATCTGCTGTTCAAACACCAGTCTCGTCAGGCACACAGTTTAAGTGGCATTCACCTGTTCAGCCTTTTCTTTGAAACCAATTTCAATGTTTTGTTAATCCAGTACACAGAATTCTCAGCCTAACAGGAAAGTTCCATCCTTCAGAAATGAAACTGACCCAAGTGCCAGTGCTTGCTGAGCATAATAGCAATAGTCAAAAAGCCTTACTTCAAGTTCTCTTTTAAGTTGCTCCTCTCGTTCAGCACTGTATTCAAGCTCACCAGCCTGGCGTCTCAGCAGGTCAGTACAGCCATTATGTTCCAACTCCACATGTTTCATTTTCTTGCGTATATTTTGCAGTGCATTATTCTGCTCCTTGAAAAAATAAAGCATTAAGAGACACTTTTATTAAAGTATTACAGTAAAGAGTTCAAAAGAGGAATACTTTGTGAATGGAGACTGCCTTAGAACAGGTTATTAAAATCTAACCTGTTAGCACATGTCAACAACCATTTACCCAACAACAGACATGCTCTTCATTCACCACCAGGTAAAATGCATTGGTTCAAAAAACACGTTATTAATGTGACCTTCTGTGGTAATACTAAAACCAGAGCCATTTCCCCACAGGAAATCTTTCCCTTTAAAGAGTACAAGACTGTTCTTCCAAACTCCTCTCGCCCAGCTCAATGGCAATGATGGAGAGGGAAACATTTAGGCATATTTGACAAAATTATACATAGGGACAGAAGTTCTATTTTGTTCTGCTTTTAATTGTTAGGACGTGAAATCAAATGAGACATTTTTAGAAATAAATACTCCCATAAACTAAACAGTCTTTATTTCTGCTATTCCAAGAAGGACTTTCTTTGTCTATGAACTGAACTACTTTTTAAAATTATCTACATGAACTATGAAGTTCTCAGTAGAATAAAATAACCAAGCTGTTCCCTACTTCAATTTCTGCATTCAGAAGTTGAACCAAGCTACAGACTGGGACAATTACTAACACTACTGGACTCAGAATTCTGTGGAGTGCTGCAAAATCCACATTCACACCACACCAGGCTCAGAGGAAAGTAGCCAAATAATGAACCTCAATACTCTAGCACAAACTTAATCTGGAGATCCCAGAAGTCTCAAAAAGAATAGCTCTGGTTTAGTGGACAGGAATAAGCTTTTCCATAACCAGCATCAGAAGCAAGCTACAAATCCAGCGATTTAGTTGAAGGACCTTTGGAGACTCAATTTGATAAAATTACTTTCTGTGGAAAACACGGAAAGATTACAGTAAGTCCTCCCATTCATTTACTGCTATTGAATACCATGGCAAGAGACATTTTGTGAAAATAAACCAGCTGGTCTGCAAATTCTGCTATTACTCTTACATCAAATAATCTTGTTTCCAGAAATTACTAATCATAATGCATCTGCAGAGCGGGGAGGAGGAGGAGGAGAAAATGAATTATTCATATAGAATGATTCTTTGGAAGATTAAGACAGAACCATGTTTATATATGAAGATCAAAGAAATACAAGTCTAGTTTCTAAAGTTTGAAAAATGAATTTTGAAAGTTCTTCCAGACTGAAGGTAGAAAGTTTTGGCCACTCAAGCATGACAATAAGGGAATCACAACTCTTCTACAGTGCTGTTACCAACTAGTAACTGAAAAAGCTAAACTTATTTTCTCTCTTCTTTCATGTACAGACACTATGGCATGATTTTTTGGCATCTTCTGAAAAGATAACAACGAGTACACATGTGAAAAAAAACAGGAACCTCGATAAATCAAAATAATGAAAAAATAGTTAAAAGCCTGGTTAAAGACTAAATTTAAGCTAATCCTCTAACTTTGCCTGTGATATCGAATCAATGCATAGGTTTCTTGCTATCAGCATAAAAAAAAAAATTAACCATTTTTATACAAATAGTTACTAGAAACTACTCTCACTCTCTCCATACCAGAGAGATACAGAGATATTTATCTCTTCAGGTATGTCTTCCAGATATTAACAAAAGAGAGGTGGGAAAAGCACACATGGACTAAGTAATGCTGGAAATACTACATCAAGATTTTAAAAACATTTTATACTAGAAATGTAGTTAACATTAATCAGACTATCATTAATATGAATACATCTTGTTATACAAGTCAACATTTGCAGGATTTCAGAATCTTAGAGAAGCTTCCAAACTTCTCAGACTTGGTATGAAATTGTGCAAGACTATCCCAGGTCTTAGAACCTGCACTTAGAAGGTTGAAAGAGAAACATACTACACCATGTAAAAAGAACCCATATATATATATATATACACACACACCTACATATCATATCTATATCTGTTTGTGAAAAACATGGCTGATTTTCTTAAAGAGTGTGTGTAAACAACGTGATCTCACAAATAGTCTAAAGAAAAACTGAGTGTTCTGTGAAGAAATACTATATTCTGACTAACCACAAGGTGATGCTATTGCACTTACTGTCTCTTAGTAGGAAGCGGATGGCATGCTAAGCACACCCAATAGAGCATGCTACAAACCTGTCAGGAAGCATAGAGGATTACTCTCCCTCCCTATCTTAGAGACACATTTCAATAGGTTAAGGTTCGTTTCCATGCTTGCCTCAGCATTTTCATAGCCAAGTTCAGAATTACAGTTCATGAAGTTTAGTTTTTCCAACCAAGATTTGCACACATACTTAAAATTTCTCTTCTATGTATATATTAAGAGCAAAATTAAATCCACTTTAGCTACCTTTCATTTCATAACTCATAGTAACAACGAAAGTATTTAAAACAAGCCTGTAAATACACAATGCAAAAGACTGGAACACATTTGAAGTCACAATTTATAAACCCAGATCCTTCTGACACTTATCTGTCAAGTTCAAATCAATTAAGCTGTCAACAACAACTAAGGCAGTCAAGTCCACATTTGACAATTATTTATGAACTTTTTTACTTGCTGGAAAAGTATTTATGTATGTGTTTTTAATTTGCCGGAATTTTATAATTATGCATAAAACCTGTAACTAGGATGATGGGCAGGGGAATAGCTACAAAATAGCAAACAGGAAAACAGGAAGTTTTTCCTGTTGAAAGCAGGTTAGGAGTTGACACCTTGTAGTGAATCACGCTTATCTTAAAGGTGAACAATTTTCTAGCTTTAATACAGTTACTGACCAAATACCTGCACTTACAGATCACCTCTACTGCTGAATATACATCCATTGACAGAAAACACTGTCCCAAACAATCCACTGCTCCTTTTGATCTAAGACCAAACTTCACTTGAGAGAGTGCACCTCTCCCACATCGCTCATTTTACACAGCATTACACTCACTGAATGCAGCTTCTAAAAAACAGTGTCTAGAATAGAAGTTAAGTCCGTTCCAAAGCCTCCTCAACTTAACTTGGCCCACTGTTAGCCAGAACTCAGAGGCAAAGCTCCACTCTCAGCCTGCTTCACCTGGCAGCTTAGAAAACTAAACTGCATCTAAAAATAGGTTTCGTCACAGGATACACCTAACTCTACTTTTGTAAGCATCAGCTTTGAATGAAAACTGAGTCATATTTCTGTTTGAGAAGGGAGACGTTGGGGTATCACCTGTCAATCAGCTCATATGTTTTTCTCCGATACCTTCTATCTCCTTGGCTTTCTCTTTTTTTTTTTTTTTTATAATTATTCCTTTATGGTTCTCTTAACTGTTCCTTCAAAGCACTGTTCATCATATCCACAAAATGACTGGGAAGAGAGAGAGGAGGAAACTTTGGTTTTATCCTTCATTCACAGGAAATCCAGTTCAGTGGGATCCTTCTCCAACATCACGGCTCCTGATCATTAAGATAACAGAGCACAACTCCTTTTAGAGGAGTTCTCCACAGAGAGAAACACTACATACACACACACTACTCGATTTCTACTTCACGTCTCATTATTGCACCTCTCTTTCCAGACCTTGTCTTCAAATAAACAGGTGAAGAGTAAGTTCACAGGACTTCTGTAATACACATAACTAAGGGATCCTCTCTACCATGTTTTTTTAAGAGCTGCTCCTACAGGTGCCGTATAGAATCTGCCCAACAGCACCGTGATGTAGTACAACAGGTAGGCTTGCTGTTAGAACTTGGCTATCAGACTGTCAGCTAAGTACTGTTGTGTGTCATTTGGGAAGAGTGTTTATCACTGTTCCAGGCTTGGAACTGACCAGGTGGCAAGAAAGCAGCACTAATTTTCTACTGCTTGACCAGTGCCTAGACCAACTGAGATGAGCCTGCCTCATCTTAAAAGGAGCTATAAGAGAAGAAAATAGGAATATGAAAGATGAAAAAGTCTCACTAAATAAATGAAAGTGACTCTCTTAGTGACACTCTGTTCTCTATACATGCCTTGCATATGAGTAAATGGCTATCAGCCTTAACAGAGCCTCTGCACTACACTTCTTTAAAAGCATAACTACAGCTGAATACATTCTTGGTTCTCCTCAGATGGTATTATTACATTGCTAAGATGTAAGGTAATTCAATTGTCAACTAAAACATATTAAAATTATTAAATTATAGTTGTGTAATTGTTTTTGGCCTTGTGGAGCAGGTAAAAGTTGGATATGCTGACTCACCATTTCACACCTTAATGCTACTACATTTCTTTAAAAATGTAATTCAATGGAACTGAATAGACCAATTGATTTTTTAAAGTTTTTTAAAAGTTAATTCTTATTAATTTTTTTTACATATTTAACATCTAAAGGATTTATACATACCAGTGCAACTCAAATTTGAAAACTACTTTTTTCATTAAATACAAGAAAACAAGTTATCTGAAGACTAAAAAACCTTTAGTCTAAAACAGATTATAAGGCCACCTCTCAGTATTAAACAAAAATCACAGTCTAAAACAGATTATAAGGCCACCTCTTTGCATTAAACAATTTTTTTCTAACCAAAATTTCCAGAATTTCCAACACCAGTCATTTAACATATGTGGTATGGAGTCAATAATGTACAATGTACAGCTGTAAATCCCATCATCACTGTTTGGGTTTCCTGACAGTGTGTAATCTCCATATTATACAAATTATATTCATGTTCATAGGCTATTAGATGTCAGACTGGGAGAGGCAAATGGGAAATGAAAACAGAAGCTAAGTGTTGGGTGGCCCTGATTTTACTAACTCAGCTCTGCATGACAGTGCAAACAGGCCTCACTACCACTATGGACTGGTGACTTGGTTTAGGTATTTACCATGAAAAGCAGCCTCAACACATTTCTCCAAATCAGAAAAGACTGTGACACAGGAAGTGTAACCTTGTAAAGCTACCTTCTTCAGAAATATTCTACAGTATTAAATTGCTTGGGAGATATTTTTATCTAAACCAGAAAAACCCCAACCTACAACAAACTTGGACCAAAAAAGTTCCAGCCGTCATCTCATGCAACTTTCCAACTATTAACACATCATACCTGCAAAACAATTTCTAGCTTGGTCCTTTCCTTAAGAAGCAATTCATATTCACTGCTGCAAGTTCTGCGGATATCATCCTTCTCATTTGCAAGTCTTTGCTCTTGTTCTTTCCACTTCTGCTGAGCAATATAAAATGTTTTCTCAGACTCTGCCACTTCCCGCTGAAGTCTTTCATTCAATGCTATTGTTTACAGAAAAAAAGAAAGACAAAAAGGTAAGTAACACTGCAATACTTGTTCAGAAAAAACCTCATATGATGATTGTCAGTTCTTCTGTGTATTGTGATACCCTGTGCAACACTGGAATGCTTCCAGCATCCGAGAGCAGGACCTGCAAAGAAACAATCAAATTTTATGTTCCTATAGCATCTTTAAGACAAGGCTATAGGAACGCTTTAGAGGTTTTTATAAATTAAAACTCTCCTCTTGGAAAAGGATGAAAACTTGAGATAAGTCTTTCAAGTGAGGTCTCTACAACATTTGTTTAGCTTATTTCCAAATGTCTATTTGATATAGACATTAGATTGTATCAGTTAACTTTGAGCTCAGTTTCAATGACAGTAAAGACACACCCCATGAAAGGGACTATAGGAAAACCTAAGGCAGGTTAGGATAGTGAGCAAAAATTTAGCTTTTCCAAGGACATTTACTGCAGCTCAAGAGATTTAAATGGTCAGCCCAGCAAATATCCTGAGATAGGGTAATATACTCTATACTCTTCTGCAAACTTCATTACCAGTGCCTCTTTATTTAAGCAGTTTAACCAGGAACTTTGCTTTATTTTATGAACTGCAGTTTTCAGATTAAAGTTACTTTGCATCAGCTTTTATTTTGCTAGATACAACCAGCCACATTGGCATTTAAGTGATAGCCACTTTCTAACAGATTTTTATTTAAAATTTATGCCATTTTTCTGACGTTTATTCCCAGTTGAAGAAGGGTAAAGCGAACCAAAGAGACATATTAAGACAACATAGAGAATTGGTGGACACAATGATGGGACTGTCAGAGAGCAGAAAGTCAACCATCACTGAGAACAGCAGAAAAACAATTCGGAGGAAATACTGAAGAAGACAAGCCATAAATAAGGTCTCCTGTCCAAGAAGCTAAGTCAGGGTCACATCAAAGTACCAAATGAGGTGAGAAACATTCCAAATGACCAGGGAAAACAAGCAGAAAGTTGTAAGTGGCAAAATAATTAACAAACAACATCATGATTATTTGACTACTTTGCACCTGTCACAGAAAAAAAAAAAAACAAAAAACAGTATGAGGAATTTCAACCAATGTAATGAACTTACTGTCAGAAGAAACTCACACACACACACATTTAGGAAACATCTCTTGCCTCTGCAAAATCTATCCTATTCCCATTTTGTTCTCACCTCACATGAGCCTTCAGAGAGGTTACAGGATGAGCAGAAGACCGAGGTCACTCTCCTATAGTTCCTCCATCAGCAACACTCCCTTTTGAGTAATGCCTCTTGGTGCCTGAATGTACAGTCACTACTGTGGCCCCAGCTCCTGTTCAGGCGGCTGCTCTGCACCTGTCTCTTCTGCCATTTCTTTTTTTCCCTCTTCTTTTTCTCTTAATTTCAGCATTTACCACCCTTTCTCAAGCATGTTTTGCAAAGGCACCACGCACTCTGGTGGGCAGTTTGGTGCATGGTGTTGAGTGAGTTTGCCTGTTGCAGAGCTGGCTAGGATTAGCTTCAAGCAGACCCAGATCTCCTTCCTCCCACACAGGTTGCCCTGCAGACCTGCACCTATCATCAACACCTGCCAGCTGTGCCCGATACAGCAGACAATGAGTTTTCTAAATTATAAAGTGAATCACAAAATGAGATTTAAAGTATTGTGAAAGACACACATACACTACTCACTTCTAAACTGACAAGCAAACTAGCTGTAAAGTTAGAAGGCACAGAAGAAACATAGCCTTCCTACAAGTGAGAAAGCGGCAGTTCAAGTCTTCAGCTCGCAAGTGCAGGGTAATTTCCAAAGAGCAAGAAAACGCCTTTTTCCAATTTGCAATCCATAAAAATATTTTTTGTGTGTGTTCTTCAAAGGAGTGAAAAGTTCAGCTTTGTTGTTATCTTAAAGATAATTGGTACTTTAAGTACTAGCAAGCTGCTGAGTTTCCTTCCGTTCTTGGAAGGATAAAAGCTCTGCAAAGAGTGTTCTAAACTCTTCATGGAACATCAAAGGTTCAGCAAACTCATAAATGCATCTCCTATACTAGATTTAAAATGTATACTTGCTTAGGTAATTAAAACTGCACCTCATTTACTTATAAGGTCAAGAAATCTCTCTCTGTTGAGGAGGACTGAGGAAATTCTTAGTTTCAGAATACAAAACTAGTAAGTCTAACACAAAACTAGTAAGTCTAAGTAAAAAAACTTCCCTTCCACATACTACCGTCACAACATAAACATTTCACTACCTATTAAGCCAGAAACCAGCCACGAGCAATGAAAAGCCTAAAACCTTTGAAAAGATGAAAGAAAGAAAACAGAAGAGAACTTTGCAAAAAAGATGTTGAAAACATACAAACAAATGAACAGGGATGGATTTTCTCTTTATTTTTTCCCCCTAAAATAGAAAAGGAAGACCTGC
>NW_010397150.1:102384-115202 GCF_000710305.1 Buceros rhinoceros silvestris
AGGCATGCTGAACATAATGATAACTAGGATGTAGAGACAGCCACCATGATTGCAATTCTGTACTAGGACAGCAGTGAAACAGAAAACAGAAGGTAACGGACAAGAGGAAAAAGGGGTGGTATGTTTAGCAGGCTGGTTTTAACTCACATACGAGACAGCAAGAGTTTTATAAACTCTTACAAATTTACAAAATCAGACAGGTAAGAGATGGAAAACATAAAAGACATCAAAGAAAAACAGCAATAACTAGAAAATATAATTAAGTCACTACTGCTCATTTGTCTTCCTGACTTGGAACTGACTTAGCCTTATTTAGCCTTAACCATATTTAGGCTTTTGTAACTTACCTTGCAGTTCCAGAAGCTTCCTTTTTGCATCACTTAACTCCTCTTCTGCAGCAAACACTTTCAGACGAGCATCTTTCCTGGCAATTGCCAATTCATACTCCAGACTTTGTCGAACAGCCTCTCCTTTCTCAATTTCTGACCGTAATTTGATTATCTGGCTTTCACACTTTGACAACTAAAAAATAAATCTGTTTCAGAAAACTGGCAACAATGCTTCTTTGAAAAAATGCAACATTACAGAAATACACTTACAGAATATTTTTTTTTAATATTTTGAATTGCATTTACAGCCACCTTCTTATTCCATTTGAATTTGAAATACAGTCTTGCAAATGCATATTAATGCAGACTTCATGTACTTTGTTTTTATGCAAACTGTTCCTATTCCTAGATGAATTTCATGTACCTTAAACATACCCCTCCATTTTTCAAAAAACACAGCAGTCTGGGATGTGCATCATTCAGAAACCCACAACACCTAAGAAAGTCTCTGTTTCCCTTTTATTAGTTGGTGGAGACATAGCTGTTATCTTATGGATCACATCCATTGGGATCTGACAATGCCTGTCTCGCCATTTTACTCCTAGAAACTGGATCTCCTGTGCAGGTCCCTTGACTTTACATTGTTTTATGGCAAAACTGGCCTTTAGGAGGATTTTAACTATCTCCCTTCCTTTCTCAAAAACTTCTGCTTCTCTGTTGCCCCATACGATGATGTCATCAATATGCTGCAAATGTTCAGGAGCTTCACCCTGTTCCAGGGCAGTCTGGATCGGTCCATAGCAGACAGTGGGGCTGTTTCCGGTCCTGAGGCAGTTGATTCCAGGAGTACTGGACGCCCCTCCAGGTAAAAGCAAACTGAGGCCTGCACTTTGGTGCTGTAGGAATGAAGAACTCCTCACTGGCAATACCAATCACCACCTCTGACTCCAGTTCATACTGGACTTCCGTCACGTCCAGCACAGCAGCACTCAGTAGCAGTGGGATTTCATTCAGGCCGCTAGAGTCTACTGTCTGTCTCCATTCTCCATTAGATTTTTGCACTGGACAAATAGGACTGATAAAGGGTGAGGGTGTCTTGCTGATCAGCCCTTGACTGTCCAACTGACAGATCAGCTTACGGATAGGATCAAGGAGTCTCGGCTGGTGAGATACTGCTGCCGGTGCAACTTTGTGGTAGCAATTGGCACCTGCTGTTCTCAACTCTCAGCAACCCTACCACAGAAGGGACCACCAAGAGACTGGGCAAGGTGGACAACTGTTCCATTTCCTCTGTCTCCAGGGCATCTATACCAAAAGCCCACCGGTACCTTTTTGGGTCCTTGAAATACCCTCTCCTGAAGTAGTCAATTCCAAGGATACATGAAGCGTCCGGGCCAGTTACAACAAGGTGTTTACGACACTCATTCCCAGTTTCCCCTCACTTCAGCTTTCAAGAGAGTGAGCTGTTGGGATCCCCCATCACCCCAGAAATACAGATGCGTTCTGCTCCTTTATAGCTTGATGGCATTAATGTACACTGTGCACCGGCACCTATTAGGGCCTTGTACTCCTGTGGGTCTGATGTGCCAGGCCATCAGACTCACACACTCCAGTAAAACCAACTGTCCCTTTATTCCACCTGGAAGGAGGCAGGGCCCCTCTTAAGTCTTGATCAGATTCACTCACTTCCTGAGAAAATGACTTAGTAGTATCTTCAAGAGGATCAGTAGTAAGATCAGCCCTCCTACTCCATCTGGGGAATTTCCCACTGGAAACTGGGGCAGCATTTTTCCTGGTAGAATCCCCTTTTGTTATTGTTTTCCCATACAACTCATGTACCTACGCATCTAGGACTGAAGTGCGTTTTTCTTCACACTTCCTTATGTCCTCTCCAAGGTCATATAGGTAAAACCACATGCATGGTGCCATCCATATTCTTTCCTTTGAGCAGAGGAGCACCTTCTCCTAGCACCTGAGATACAGTCCCATACAGGTGGGGAGTAAGACATGTGCTCTTTGAATTGATGGAACTCCCTGTACAGTTCCTCCACCCACAGGCCCACAAGAAGGAAGAGAGACTTCCTTCATATTGCCAGAGTTTGTCAGGTACTTCATTCATCCACTCTGCATCCCTCACCTTCTTTCCAGGACATTAAATGCCAATGAGCTGGCATACAACAGTGGTGCACCTCATAGAAACTTCTGTCACATGGAGAACATGCATCAGGTTTCATCTGGGTCTGTAGGTAACTGCTCACTATTCAGATTGTTATAAGTCATCTCCAGCACAGCTAACTCCCTCAGGTACTAATGTCTCTCTCCATGGTGGTCAACTGGCTTGGGTGACATGTAACATGTTCCTCGAAACAGTACCTTTCCTTCATGCCTGACAGAAGTCACTGCCAGAGGCTAAGGGCTTGTGTCCATTTTCCAATCACATTGGCAATGCCCCCTTCCCTAGACAGCTTGGCTTCTCTGCCTTCTAATTTCAAATTACTGCCGCCACTATTCCAGCATCGGAGAAGCCAGGTAATAATGTGCTTGCCTTGACGATGCCTGAAATCCTTTTGCATTTTTCACAGGTCACCCAGGGATAGGGACTGAGACGCTGGCTCTGCCTCTTGCTCCTGTTCTCACGGTGGCCCTGGTTCATCTTCATCCCTCACTAAGCAGACTGATTTTTTGGTGTATTTCTTTTCCTGTTTAAGGGTCAATGATATCAGCACAGGCTGGTTCTCTGGTTCAGCTGCAGCACCTGCCAGTCTGGTTTTAGATCCAGGGACTTTCTCTTCCCCTTGAGAGTGCTGAATAGTGCTGAAGTGGCATGACCAGGCCCCAGCACATGGCAGTGATTTGTGTCTCTCTGTAGTTGTCAGGTTGACAACATACTTTTTCCAAATATTGTACTAGTTTGTCGGGGTCTTGCACTTCTTTAGGAGCAAGATTCCAAAACACTGGAGGTGACCACTGTCCTAGGCATTTGCCCATACTGTCCCACACCCTACCACTCATAACTCTCCAGCCATGGGGCAGATCTCTGGGTGGTATTCTTGAAAAAGATTTGTGAAAGCCTCCCTAAACAAGACCTGGGTTACATTCAAGAGATGTATTCAAGAGATGATACATCAAGAGATGTAACAATAAAAGCATACTGGCTTGGACATTCCAAGGATATTCAAAATTCTCAAAAGCCATTGTAATTAGCCTGAAGGAGTAACAGGAAGTGAAAGAGAGGGAGAAAGTAACCTCCTCTGTCTCCCCCATAGATGGGGTGAGATTACTAATAAACAACATCACATACAAATACCAGATTATCTTTGTAACCAGCAGCATAATCGTATTATAGGTCAACAATATCAAATACAGCAACAAGATACTCCTGATCCCTCTCCCAGAGGTGATAAATATCACAATAGGGAATACACAGTGTACATAAGGATTTATGTAACACCACCAGGTGAACAAATGAACCAAGAGGTGACCATGGACTATTTACCTATATAACAAGTGTGTATAATAAAATTGTTTTAACAAGCTTTGGACAGATCTGCTACACTCTCCCTTCCTGGCCTCACACTGAGCACCACAAAGGACTGTCATGGTTTAGGCCCAGCTGGCAACTGACCCCCCCGCAGTGTGATGGGAAGAAAATTTAAGAGAAAAAGGTAAAACCCCATGGCTTGAGATAGGAAGAGTTGAATAAAGCAACACAAAGAGAGAAGAAATAACACTAATAACAACAATACTAATGAATAATATATAAAGCGACTAATGTACAACACAACTGCTCACCACCAGGAACCCACCACCCAGCCCAGGTCACCCACCCACAGAGCAGCACACCCTTCACCCAGCCAGCTCCACCTTGTATGCTGAGCATGATGTCAGTATGGTATCAAATATCCCCTTGGACGGTTTAGTTCAACTACCCACTTGTGTCCTTCATCCAGCTTTTTGTGAAAATTAACCCTATCCTAGCCAAAACCAGGACAGGATGCTAGGCTATCAGATATCTAAGTAACTCACAAGCATATATATGAACAAAAAATTCAGTCCAATAATGTTCAGTAGTCAAAAAGAATGCTATTAAATTCAACAGACAACAAACTAAGAATGGTAAATACCTCAAAAAGTGATTTTATCCTGATTAAGAAATATAGTCTGGTCAAAAACTGGGTCCAGAAAATCAAGTTCAAGCTATTTCAATACAAGAAGGTGGAAAGTAAAATATGAATTTCTTGAGAACATCTGCAAAATAGCCTCTTGACTTTAGTGAGATCACACATAGGCAACTTGAGCATTTCCATTAAATGGATGGGGGGAAAAACTCAACAGTCTCTCAGGTAGCTTATCTACTTAAAATGCAGCCTGACTTTGTGGTGAAGCAAAATGCTGCAGAAGAACATTGTGCACTCCCAGCTTCCAAATTCTCAATGTAAGAGCGGGTTGGTTTAGGTTTTTTTTAAAATTCGGATAATGCCAGGGATCCATTTTATAGAATCACATCACAGTTGAGGGGGCAATGGGAAATAACAAATTAACTGCAGCACAAGAGCAAGTCGTTGTGGGAGAAGCAGGAACCTCTTTATTTGGGTACGCAACCCAGTAATGAATGGATATGGAACAGCAAACTTCTTTTATTGATTGGATTTAATGCAAAAAACTGCTAAGAGTGGAATCATTACCTATAGTGGTAAGAATATTTCTGCAACAGCTCAGTTTAAAAGTTTATCAGCTGCCAGATTGTCCTTATCAAGTGTACAGTGTTCCTAGTAGAAACAAATCTGAAGCCAATTACAGCTACTGCTGTACTCAGTGCTCACCTTTTCTGATGTATACTAGTTCAAAATTCAAGCTTAAGAATATACTAATTAAGTATTTTCTTACCACTACTTCATTTCAGTACTAGTTTGTTACAACAGCATCAGGGAAAACCTTTGTAAATTATTTCCCTACAATGAAGTTCTCATTAACAAGTATGAAGTTATTAACCAACACATCACATTTGTACGTTATACATTATTATAGTTATTGAAAACTGCAAATCCACGTAAGCTGAGACACTACAAGACTACTAAAAGATATCCCAGGTGGGCTTGGTGCACACACACACAAATACTAAACTAGGTTTATGAGTTGCAAAGACTTCTGCAGAATTAGTATTATATTCTAACACCTTGTAAAAAAAAAAATCTAAGAACTAAGGTCTTTTTTACAAGGCTAGATTCAAGCTGTGGCTTTTATTTATTTGTGTCACCCTGCAATATTATCTAACAAACTACTGGTAGTGACTCCTCTCCCTGCAGAAAGTTTGCTCTCTCCTTGGTGCATCTTCGCTTATTAACTATGACAGCAGAGGGCCTAAGAGTTCCTAAGAACAGGTATGAGAGGTCTGTACAGTGACACCTTCGTTGTTGTTTCTGCTAAAGACTGTGCTTCTAATAAGCCATGCAAGAGGATTATTTTACTGAAACAAGACTACATTTATTCCAAGACGAAAATAAAGCAAACAAAAAAGTCCTTACTTCTTGATTGTGCTTGATGGTTAAGTCTAGTTTTTCTTTGTTAGCTTGACAGAGTTTCCTTCTCAGATCTTCAGTGTCCAATTCTGATTCATTGCTATTTTGTAGTAACTGTGACTCACAATTGGTTGGCATTATGTAAGCTGCAAAATATTAATGTTTTTAGAAAACATGAGTACTCCTTTTTTAGTTTTAATGCTCCATTATTTCAATGATCAGACTGTAAGCCCAAAGTTCTACACGTTCACTTAAGTAAAATTATGTCACACGGTTGTCATCATACTATTGCTCTTTGAAAACAGGTTATATAGAACTGCTTATCGTGCAAGATATGAGAGATGTAGAATCAGGAACTTAAAACAGACTTGCACTTTGGATTTCCCAAAATTGATTTAAGTACAGCATTTTTTTTATTATTTTTAATTTTATTTTATTATTGATTCAATACACTTCCAGGATGTTTAAAAAAAAAAAATTGTTCCAATCACTTTAATTAAAATGACTAGCAAGTTTTTGTTTGTCCCCTGCAGTTAAGGGTTGCTTTTCATCACAGGTTACCATCTCAAAATCACGTGTCACGAAACAACTGCATGTACGTGGAATAAAAATCACTTTTCCATATTTTTTCTTCAAAGATAATATACATTAAATAGATACATAATATACATTAAAACTACACACAAACAAGCAACTTATTACAAACGCAACACAAATTAAAGGTCCTCTACAATACCCAGTATCTTCACTTCCACTACTACTTCAGTTCAAAGAAAACCTACTTGGCAGTTAATAGGATCAGCCTTTGAGTACCAAAAGCAATATTAAAGTAATCAAAACAAGTTTTTATATGTAGAGTGAAAAATCAGTATAAAAATACATACTTAATTAAAATAAACTAGTTTAACAATCTTATGTGCAATTATTGTAACTTTAAACTAGACAGCTTTTAAATTATTTCAGGAGTTAAAAATCAGTTTTCACATTATTTTACATATGCATATGCAAGACTGACTGCAATAATTAGTTGCTCCACACAACAGCACAAGCTGTCAGGACCACTAAATCTGAAATACACTGTAAAAAGAAACATGATTAAAATAACCACTAAGTTGGCATAATTTCATACAGAGCTGAAAATGATATAACAGCTTACCTCTGTCTACATGAAAATCTTAATTGCAGAAATAACAGTCTACTAGGATTAAATTATTTTTTCTATATAAAAAAATCACCACTTTACCCCTAGATTTGTGTATAGGCACCATTAATGTCTTCCATGACTGAGAACTCTACCTGATGATACATATTTTCTCATGTAAGTTGACCGGCAAGAAAGACACAAATGTCATCAACAAGGAGAACAGTAATCTAGACTGTTGCCTTTAAAGACATTACTAATAATGAAGGACAAAATTTCAGGTTTTTAGCTGCAGCCTAAAAATGTTTTGTAATTTATTAAATACTAAGTCTATTCCCAATTAAAAACAAGACAGACCTCATCTATGAGATCAGAATAATTGTATGCCATTGGTAACTGTTCCACAGGTCGCCATGTACTTAACACGGTTTACATATTTAATAAATGTAGGAGCTGAGGATCATTAAAACCTGCACGTACTGCAAGAAAACAAGCACATTATTAGCTTTCACTGTTTACTATGGGAGCTGTACCTAAAGGAACCAACATGACTCAAAGGGCAAAAGATTAGCAACAAGGTAAGTAAAATCGTGTAGTCATTTTATGTGACTCTGAGCCACTGCAAAATAAGAAATTGTGGTAAGTCAAGCAGGAAACGAGAAGGATCTCAAGTGCTGGATTATCTGCAAACCGTACAAAAGCCTGTTTGTAAACATCTTATAACAGGTTTGGAAGTTATTCTTCCATGGTTGAAGAAAACAGACATGAAAGAAAGACAAATAATCTTACTCGAGATGATTCAAGAAGTTATCAATCTCAACAAAAGACAGCTAAAGGCCAGGTAGCCCCAAAGTCAGAAAAGCATGGGTCAGAGAGAAAAACAGGACAGGAATTGAAAACTGGGGAGGACTAGGGCAAAGTGACAAGGGTTATGGAAAGGGTAACCGTTTTGTAAGTTTGCAGGCAGCAGGGTGGTTGTTTTCCTTCTTTAAACCTGGTGATACTTCATATTTCTTGCATGGAGAGTACACTGAATGTAGTATGCAGCACATAAGTACTTTTTGTAAAGTAAATAAAAAAAACAACTTTAAACCTTTAAATAAATTACACTGGTTTGTATGGGAATCAGTTTTCAAAAAACCTGTTCCCTCTAACTTCTCTATTAATTACATGGGAAAAAAAACAAGAGCCCCGTGGAGATATCTACATAATAAATAAAACTTAGAGGAAATTTGAGCTATGTGATTTAACTGTTCTGCTTAACTGGACAGTGTGGGGTGGGGCAAATACAAATAAGTTACAAAACGTCACAAGCAATAGCAAATTAGAGACACCATAGAAATTAAAAATGTGCATAAAAGCATTAAGACACAACAGCATAACAGCTGTAACTACTGGGAAAAAAAGCCCTAAGCATTTTTTTTTTAAATAGTGTTTTCTGCACAGCACCTAAACTCACAATACCATCACTGAAAAATTAAAAACATAAACCAGAAAAATCTATTTTTAGTGTAGAATCAAACTAGTAGAATTGGCTACTTTAAAAAAAAAAACCCACACGGGGGGATTTCTGTATCAACCACTTCATTATTTTATTTGTCTAAGTAAACATTTAAAAAAAAAAATAGAGATTGGCCTTCAGAATTCTTATTCTGTGATATTTTCCTTAATTATCAAAGCACCACCAGCATATGCAGTACTTTGTGAAAGCTTCATACTACCTATTGCAGGAGATTCTTTCTTCTATATTCAAATTACAAGTAGAAGTGCTACAAGCATAAGTCTCTCAGAAGCTTAAATCAAAGACAATACCACACAAAAGCCCTGGAAAGCTTCACAGCACGTATTGTTTGCAGTCTAACAAGAATTCAGAAAATGCTTTATACTTCCTTTTTTATATATTAGTACTCCATAGATCATTGGTTTTGAACTAAAATAGGTATTTTACCAACTACAGCTTTTAAGACACCATTTTTACTAGTTCTTTAAGAATCTTCAAGAAAGCATAAGCAGGTGAAACAGCTTTTGAGTTGCATATTGCAGAAAAGACTTTTTCTAACTCAAAAACTTTAAATTCACACTCCCTTCACAAGTCAGCTGTGTACAGTGAACATAGAATATTGCTTCTCACTAGCTTTTCTCCACATCTGGCAGGAATGGTAGAGTAATTTTTTGAGAGAGAAATTTTGTTTCATTTATTAGCTAGCAGTGGAATTTTGCTTCCCCAGCTGAAGGAGCAGTCTCCAGTCCGATTTCGTAATCATACTTGTGGAATTTTGCTGTTCCTATATAATTGGCAGTTTTGTATAATCAGGTTTTAAATAGCGACAAATAACTCTCACCGATAAGATAAACACAATTAACTAAAGCTTACTTCAATTGTGACAAAGATCAAACACATACCGGGTTACAAAAAAACCCAAGAGCCATGTGCAAGACTTAAGGCCGACCTCTACCACCTCAGCTAATGCAGAAAACCATTCTGCAAGTCCAGGTCAGCATTCCTAACCGCAGACAGGAACTCCCTCTACTATACGTCATTTTTCCTGTGGTTGTGTGAGAACTATTGTGCATCAGATGGCCAGTATGAACACCTTCAATTCATCTAGTGACTACACTGACACAGCACAGCTTGCATGCATCACACCAGATCTGGTTCTTCTTCAGTCTGAACAACACAATGTCAGGGATCTAGGAAATAAACCACAAAAACATGAACCATATTACTAGACTTAAAAATAAAGAAGTGGAACTCACCATTTAACTTCCGTGACAGGGTGGCTGACTGGAGAGGACAAACTCATGGCATACAAGATGCAGCTTTTTAAGTCTATAGACTCTGGAGAATGAACATCATCTTCAATCATATATGCTTTTACTCAACAAGCTTCAAAGATTACTCATTCCACACCATGAAAACATTAAAACCTGTAATAGAGACAGGCTTTAGTACATTTAGCAACACAAGAATCATTTGTTAACACTCAGAAACTGTTACCAAACAGAGCAACTACCATGTTACGTGAACAAATTGCCACCAACTGCAATTTGACAACAGCTTCAGTTGAGAAAGAGAACTGTGCTGCTAGTCCTCTAAGCTTGAATATTGTAGACTGTATAAATATATATACACACATACCCCTCATATCCACTGCCAGGGTTTTCAATACAAAATGTGACATTTGTGTAGATTGTTCCCTTACATTCTCTATTCCACTAAGAGGATCACAAACTTAATTCCTCTTCAAAATAATTCTAAGGGAGATAAATGCACGTACTATGATCCTCTTAAGTAGGTCAGTATCCCCGGTTTGCTGTCTAATAGCAACCTTTCGCATACCAAGCCTTCTAATTCTTTCATAAACCTGGAATTTTGTACTTGAATGTATTTTTATTGTTTTAGATATATCAGCAATATTTAGGCGTATACAAGAGGAATATTAAATTGAACCATATCTCAGCTCACCTTTAGAAGAAACTCACCAATTAAGATATTGACAAAAATAAATCAATACAGATAACATATTCATAACATAGAACTTAAGAAACCTCCAGAATTTACTTCAAGTTTAATAGCAAACTTATTTATGAGTTCTTTCCTTAATTAAAGCAAGGTAACAGGAGGAGTAAGCTATATTCAACCGTTAAGATTAACAAGCCACGAGGGTTTGCTTTTGAACTGTACAGCAGATGAACATCCATACTAAAGCCCAAAACAAGAAACTAGCCTGGACACCACCTTTACCATCTCTGGCTTGCAGCCACATTTGCCACAATCTATTTCTGTTGGACTGAACACAGAAGTACTTGGTGTAATAATATTAACTATAAACTGATTTTATTCATTCCAGTAGCTAATAATCTGCACTAGAAATACGAAGAAAAAATGCATTTCTATGTCAAACTATAATTTTAACAGAACACGCAACAAGAATAAACCTATTATTTCTAGAAACTTTTTTTTTTAAAACAGAAAAGCATAATAACTGGTGCTCAAGTTTATCACACTGCTTTATGTTTGAACACACAGTTATTCCAAAATATCTTCATAATCAGATGGACTAATATGGGAAGAAATGTACAATGAAGGTTAACAGTTTGTTTCAGTTTATTAATAAATAATATCCATGTGTGTATTTGTGATTTTTTAAGATCTACCTATCGGAAACAACCATGGTATGTTTGTTCACAAGCCCCAAAACACATAACCACCATATAACTGTCACTCACACTCCTAGAGAAAGCAACGCAGCTCTCTTTATAGCTCAACTAAGAAAACAGTTTAAGACTTCATTTTCAAAGTACAGGCAAGTCTGTGGTACAATTGCTAGGCATATGTTAAGGCAAATTAAATTATTCATAACTTGCAAACTAAAATCTCCCAACTTTACATCAGAGAAGAATAATCCTGACAGACTCGTCGTAGTATTGTTCTCAACAAAGACAATCTCTTGGATTAAAAAAAAATGTGATATCCAGCTATGGAGAACTATACCTGTATCAGTTGCGCCCAAGTGTAACATTAAGATGTAACTCTGAACACTAACAAACCACTTTTTCAAACTTTATTGCAATCTATAGCAAAATCTCATAATGAACAGGGGAAAAAGAAATGTTTAACTAAAAGACTGTCTCAGAAATCACTTTTCACCTCAAGAATGCAATTCACTAACTCTAACAACCAATAGCTGCAGTGAAGAAAAATCTTAAATCTTAAAACATAATCAAAATGTTTTCTGTCACATCCACATCATTCTGCAGTTTTAAAACTTCCTGAAATTACTGAGGTCATGTAGACCAAAAAGAAAAAAAAAATCTAAAGAACGTTTACTGGGAATGCAAATGATTTTGAATCTGCCACACTCGTCATTCAAATATGTATGAATAGCTAGTTTATTAGCACACAATTGGATACACTCCAAAAGTATGGTATTTCA
This sequence comes from Buceros rhinoceros silvestris, assembly GCF_000710305.1. Lineage (NCBI taxonomy): Eukaryota > Metazoa > Chordata > Aves > Bucerotiformes > Bucerotidae > Buceros > Buceros rhinoceros. The sequence goes on from NW_010397150.1 coordinate 114,311, forward strand.
CTTGCAAAAAAAATATGGAACAGCTCATAGGAGCCTTATAATGAAACAAAACAATATAAGCAATGTTCGTTTGAGGAGTGAGTACTTTTGATGTGTGTTACTTACAAACTTGCATCAGATTCTCCTCATGAACTTCTGAATACACCTAACTAACTTCAGCAAGATCACTGATTTAGACTGGATACCAGGAAGAAGGCTGGTGAGGCACAGGAACAGAGACGTTGCCCAGAGACGTTGTTGATGCCCTCTCCCTGAAAGTGTTCAGCCCCTGGCTGGGCGGCGCTCTGAGCAACCTGGTCCAGCGGGAGGTGTCCCTGCCCATGGCAGGGTGGAGGCGGCGTGGGAACTAGAAGATCTGTGAAGGTCCACCCCAAACCATTCTGTGGTTGAAACTACTCAAATCTAACCTGTACTATTTTAAAACATACAAAGCCAGGCATAACTAACCTGCACTGGAACCTATAAAAACTCACCAGCTGTTTCAGCTCGAAGAATCGGCAGACTTTCACTTACGTAGACTCAAAGTTTAACGCAAGCTAAAAATCAAAGCAACAGTCCACTAAACTTACACCAGAGATGTCACCCGTTTAAGGGCACGCTGTACCGGTAGCCCAGGCAGACAGAGGGGCAGTGCCGGCGGAAACGCCAGGGCCGACAGCAGCTCAGGATAGGGCTTTAGCACCGACCCTGAGCAGCGGCAAACAGCCCCCACAGCACTGACACGGGCGACAAAAGAGTTCGGAGCTCCGTCGCCAAGGCCGGGCGTTCCGTCCACAGAGCGCAGCCAGCCCGCTAGTGCAGGGCTAAGCTGCCAGGCAACGAGCCCCCGACGACGGCCGGACAGAGGAACTAACGGTGCTGCGCCGCCACGGCCGGCGGCCCCAAAGTTGCC
>NW_010397151.1:0-7890 GCF_000710305.1 Buceros rhinoceros silvestris
CATCCCCAACACCCCCCGCCCCGCCTCCCCACTCCCAGGCATTTCTTTTGCATTGCGTGCCCTGCCTATGTAGTGAGATATTTTTTTTGCTGCACTAGTCTCTTACATTAATCCACAGAATTAGGCACTGTCTTCTGTAAAAAGTGACAGCTATCTTGAGTTTGGAAGCCAGGTTTTAGAAAACTGTTGGGGCAGGATCTTAAAAATAACTGAAGAAAACCGGTCCTGTTGAAAGACTTTAAAGCATGCTGGGAAAATGACTCTTTATCAATTATGCCTAAGCATTTAAATAACATTTCACACTGTTTGTGATTGCACACAGAAGATGAAGATGAGCTGGCTGTAGAAGAGGTAAATAAACTGAAATGTAAATCAGTCAGGTAATTAAAATTCTGACTTATGGTAGCACTCTGCACTATAACAGAGGCTCTTCTGCCATGACACTTAACCTTTGTGAAAAGGTCAGTTTTCGACATTCTGAAGCACTTGAAGTGTTTTTATTTTGAGAATGATTGTATACGTCAGCCATAATATTCTTGTTTACCCATGGTCTTCTATCATTACTAGGTACAGAAAACTCCCAGAGGTTTATTCATCTGCTTGAACAGTGTCTAATGCCATTGGTACATGGTAGCATACCAAAGGTATTCGACAAGGGCTGGGAGATAAAACACAAGACTTAAGGAAAACCTGTGCTTTCTGGACTAGCAACTGGATGTTACACAGAATGTGATAGGGCACATCAAGTAGCACTGGACAACAGAATGTTGCTGTCAAATACCTTGGTTAAACCTATAATAACCTAGTTCAGAAACAACTCAAAATATAAGTTATTAGTACTGATTCTCACTCACCCAGTTTTTTTAAATGCACATCTGAGGAATTTAACTCATAATTTTTATGGTTTTTCTCAAACAATTTTCTTAGTGTGGATGAAAACACTGTTTGATTGAAATTTGCTTTTATTTCAAGTTATAGTTCATTCTTATATTGCCTAGTCTCAAATAAAAAGAAATACCTATGTTTCTTTGGCCTAGCCCATTGAAAATGAGCATTCTGTGCTTCAACACCATCTGAAGCTCTAAGGCTTAGAATCAAGTTTGACTAAAATTCCTTATGCAGCAAAAACTCATTACACTTTTTCTGAGAGATTTAATTAATATTTTCCCCATACAGGGGAAATATTAGGTTTAATTTCTACTAATGTCCTCTGGCTTTTACATATTTCCTAACTCCTCATATTTTATTTTCTTATTCTGTAACTTTTATCTTTGAGATCTCAGATTCAGCTTTTGTCTTATGTAGATTTCAGTCATGAACTAATGACTAACGGCTAATAGTATATTTGTAATTCTGTTTAAATTATTATCACTTTTTCTTACAATCTCTTTCCTGCATTTTTCCTCAAAAGTCTATAGATTTTGTTTTGTTTCTATAGGTTTTGGTTTTATGAATTTTTTCCTTTTCTGCATCCATTACAATTCATATTGATATGAGAATCCTTTCCCTCCATTTCCTTCAGAATGTTGTCTTCTAGTGAAAAGTTTCCTTTAGCTTTCCTTTCTCAAGTAAATAAGTTTTTCTCATTTTGTTTTTGCTCTTATTCTGCTTCTGCAGAAACAACTAGTAGGTCACTGCTATGCATCAGCTTTTCTGGTGGTTCTTAGTTCATTGTTTTCTGTTGTGGGTATCTTCACCAGGACGGTGCTCCTAGATGGGCTTTAGTTGACCTCAACCATTCACTGTCAAACTGTGCTGGTGCAGATATTCGAGGACGTATACTTCTCTGCATAGCCATAAATAAAATCCCTTTCCTAGTTTGGAGGTTCCTGCATTTTGTCTTTCTTGGCTGACATGCCCGGATGATAATGTGCATTCTGAAGGGAACTCCGTAGTCATTCACACAAGTATGAAGTTAATATCCCTTATTAGAAGCAGTATCCTGGGGAGAGGGAGGGCATAGATTAACTACTGATTATTTTATCATTGCATCAATTCAGGCTATAGTTTGCTCATACAAATATTTTACAGACTTGCAAGTTAACTGAAGATTTTTTTATCATATTAGGTAACCAAATGCTCTGGCATGATAATTTCTACCCACTTAGGAAATGGGATAAACGCAGCACTTGGAATTAGTAGGTGGGTCTAAGAAAATGCACAAGATAGGTATCACATCTTTTTCCTTGAACACTCTTTATGTCATCTCTGCACTACTTACCAGAAGATCTTTCTTGAGTGCTCTTTCCATGGTTGGCTTTGTTGGCATTAGGGACTTTGCCCTTCTGTTCAAAGTCACAGTCCAGTTGGGGATTTTGGCCGGTAAATCTGAATGACTTTGTAAAGAATAAGCACTAGAAAAAATGCAGTCTACAATGTTGAGGTGGAATAAGCAGAAGAACTAAAACCTATTTTCAGAAAATTTGGATGACATGTCTATCATGTTGTAATTTTCCTTCTGTTGCACATGCCTTGTCTTCCATAATCTCTTTCTAATGCTCTTCACAAACAGAACTTCTTTCTGACTCTTTTCTGTCTTTCATTTTCAAGTTGCATTAAGTAATTTTGCCTAAACGCTAATGCTGAGCTGAATGTTTTAGGCATTTTAAAATCTTTTAAAAAGACACATTTTTACTAACTACAGCACTGAAAAATACTAACAACCCACATTGTCATTATGTTTGTTTTCCTTCTAACAGAACTGATGAGATGGCAATGCAGTCTAAACGCCTTCTTCTCCCACAAATTTAATTCTGAGTGTGAATTCTTTCTCCAGTCAGAATGTAGAAAAATAGACTAACAAAAGTATTAGCAAGTTCTGCATTTTAGCTCCACTTTTAAAATATCATAGCATCATTTAAATGTTTAAAATCTGAACACTGGTGGATAAATGTACACTGTTTTCAGAAAGATACAGTAAAAAGGGTATCTGTGGATGGAGTGGCAATTCACCCCATTCACACCATAGCCACAAAACAGGGACGGCCTTTCCATCTCTGATACATTCTTGTAATTACAGAGGTTTGGGAGACATTTAATCTATTCCCCAAGCAAGTCTTGTCATAGGTTCTGCCCAGCTGCCATTTAGGTTTTATGATGGTGTTCAGAGATCTAGTCAGGCACACCCATTTGTCTCCTGCCTATAGTCATGTTTGAATGGAATAGTGGAGTTCTACTGCATAATTCCTGTGTTTTATTTTTTACCTTTAAAAAAAAAAAAGGAGGGAAAAAAAAGGAGTGAGAAGCACAAAAACAAGTCACCTGCTATAAAGTCTTTCTTTTGTCCTATGGTACATCTGTACATTTGATATCTCTGAACTTGCAGGTTTCTTTGATTTGGTGGGGTTTTGTGTTTTTTTTTTTTTTATTTGTTTTTGGGCGTGTTGAGTTTTTGTTTTGTTTTGTTTTCCGATGTGGGAAAATAAAAAGAAAGACTGAACTAAACCTCAGTATTTTAATTCTGAGTTGGAGTAAAAAACTGACTGATTTCGAGCTGTGCTTTTGTTTCTAAAGTTTTTTAAAAACTCAAAAGAAAACACTCATTTAGACCAGTATGGCATTTCAATCAATTACCAAAATGTGGGGGCCATCTGTAGGGGCTATGGACCTGCTCAACTCCTAATTGTCTTTCCAGGAGGACATGGTCAGTCCTGAAGCATATCTGCCAAAATTATGTATCTGTCTCAGGCACACTCTGACATCTCAAAAAGCACAAGGTACACAGTCTTAGGCAAATAAGTGACCTGATGAGTAATTGGATCTTCAACACTAAACTCACATAGACGCCTACCTGACCTTGAGATTAATTTTAACCTGTGATTCTACATAAAGAAACAAATAGATTTTTAGATGTCTTAAGCTTTTATTGAATCCTGTGTTCTTACTCCTATGGAGTAACACCTGAGTTACTAGTTCAACAAAGCAGTTAGACATGTAACTAAATTAATCTTTGCTTTCAAATGTGTTTATTCATAAGCCTTTCATCAAATACATGCCTAAAGTGAAGCATTTATAAACTTTTCTAGATGTAATTCAACTGTGCATGTTGTTCTGTAGAAACAAATTAAATAATTTGTGTGAGGAAATCCTACAAAATCAAGCAAGGGTAGCCAAATTGATTCCTTGAAAAAACATGCCCCCCTCCCCGCCATCCTCTGTATGTGCAACTTGGCTTAAATGGTTGTATTCCTTTGAAGACACACACCCCCCCTTTTACAGCAAAAAGATAAACCCTGCATTTATATGTGATTCTGTCACCACAGATTTCTTCAGTAACAGCAAAAAGTTGCAATCAAAAGGAGATCATTATGCAGATCTGAACAGGCTTTAGGGCTTTTCTGTCTTTTCACATCAGGAAGCACAATGTTCATCAGTCTATCAAGGCCAACTCATCAACAGCCCACCAAGGCCAAGTATTTATACTCCTGATTCCTTAAATGCTCTTATTTCATGTCATAAGGCATTTCATTTTTAGTATTCTTCCTAAAAATTCTGTGGAAAATTTTATATTATGTACAGTTCTTTCATGTTGCTGAAATTAATATCCTTGATTTAAGATATATTTTAACAAACTTTGACTATTACGTGTTATCAGATTAGAAGTTAATGCCTTATGCTAAGTGAAATGGTGAGCATAAAATTTTCTTTTTAAGAAAAGGGATAAAAAAATTTGTACAAAACAAAATAAACATTCCTATCATTCTCTGAGCATTAAAACATTACATACACTTGCTCTAGTTAACTCTTCTCCTTGAGAAAGAAAAATGAAGAACACCTACTACTGAACAGCATATTTATTTACTAGCTTGTATGCAACATGTATTTGTGAAGTGCCACGTTTTCAGATTTTCTTTCGTAAACACAGTTTAATAAATTTCATATAGTGTGAAGACTTCCCACTTCTGGGTTTTTTAATTTTTTTCAATTTTATGGGACATATTTAAGGCACCACATTTCAGCAAATGGTGCCGTTTTTCAGATTTCTTTGCTTCAGGACTTTTAAAGTGATGTCAGCAACACATTTGTGTGTCCCTACGTTCTCTTTTCTTTTGCTGTTTAATTGATACACAGACCACTGCAGACACAGTTGACCATTAACTTCAATTCTGAACTGTAGATACATGGGCTAGGATTAAATCCTGGTATTATTAAAATCAATCAGTCATTTGACATGCACTTCCCTGGTACTTTTTTCTGCCATATGAAAGTAGCACACCATGTCAGGTATAGTCATAGCCTACTATTACTAGTCCTTTTTAATTAACACCTAAAGCGGTTGTAGCCTTTTGCTTCAAAGAAGATTAGATGAGTCCCTCTGTCTCCTTTCTCCGGTTTCTGTTGTTTAAAAGGAGAAGCCAGGGGGGCAGCAGAAGACTAGGCAATGGCCAAGTTTGCAGGATTGCATTCAAAATGGACTGAAGAAGAGAAAAATGACAGCAGTTTAATGATGAGAAAGGGGTAGATTAAACCAACGAGCTCTCTGAGCTGGCAAGATGGAATGAAGGATTGAAGGGCAACCGAAGAGGCAACTGAAGGGGTGCAGAAGGGAAAACTTGGTGTCAGTAGTAGTGAAAAGGACGAGAATGCAATACCAACATCAGCATACATGTTGCATTTAGAACAGTCCACACACATTCACAGCTGGAAAGGGGAATGGGAAGTTCTAGAGTAGGTATAGGAATCACACATTTTTCTTACTTTAGGAGCATATTCAGCTATTTTACTGAATTAAAGCTTACAAGAAAGAAAGGTGCAATAAAAAAACCCCAAATTCCCTAGATTCTCTAAACAAGAATAATTTTGATGAAGACAAAGGAACAATATTACTCCAGCTTCAGATAGGAGTTAAAATTTTAAATGATAAAGCTGAGGATTTGGAATTATAATCAATATGTTTTCAGAGATATATTAGTGCCAAAAGTCATTCATAGTCATAACTATAATGAGTAACTGCTTGGTAATTTAAATGGAAAAATTATGTTAAAGTACAAAACTTAATGTTTTCTTAATGCAAAAACGTCAAAGAGAAAAATTCAGAAAGAGGAAGAACATGATGATGATTATATAAATTATCCTAGTTAGCAGTTAGTTTTGGAATGAATGCATATTCTGTGTGATATATATTGTTGTACCACAGCTAGTTCAATCAAGTTACTTTCTAATTTTAAAATTTTGAAATGTAATATGTAATTATGGTCTACTTAATATTTTCTGTTTAGCTGTTGTGTTAACTAAGGCCAGATGGACTGCAATTAGATTTCAAATGGGACCATTTAGCACTTTCAAAATTAAACTGGGTATTCTAATTCATGAAAGTGATAAAAATAGGAATGGGGGATGAAACATGCAAAAGTGTTAGACAAACCACAGTACACTTATAAGGGAAAAGGAGGCCCTTGCAGAGTTGCTCTTTTTAAAAACCAGTTTTCTCTTGGGATGGAAGATAAATAAACAGAGGACACAATAAAGACCAGAACATTTTTTTTCCTCTTTAATAGAGCACATCTGCACTGCTTGCTAGTTTTCATAAAACGGAAAAATGGGAACAGAAAATACAGGTGCTAGAATGAACCAGGCCCTGCTTGTGTATTGTTTAAAATGCATACAGTCTCTGCAGATAAGGTGACCTAGTAGTCCTTTTACATCTTTGATTTCCCTGGTAGTGCACCTCTGTTAATGAAGTCGATGTAGAAGAAATGAGTAGGTGAGGAAGTGGGGAAGCAAAGCAGCAGTGCCCTGTATACCTCTCACATTTCCCATGGTATATACTGTTGAATCTGATCATTATCTACCTTAGACATTATTTAATCTGGCAATGGCTTTTTTTGCAGTTCATTTTGTTGTTCTTGCTTTACTCTGTCTTTCTAGTCTCTTATAAATGTTTGGTTCATTGTGGTAGATAGAGACGGGTGTTTAAAAGCTAGAAGCCATTTATCATCCTTTAGAATTCCTACTGAAGTGAGGTCATGTGTAGAAAAGGATGAAAGATTCAGAAACAGAAAAAGAAGAAAAATGGCTTTGCAGTAAGCAAGCTTATATGAGGAATTGAACTCTTACTGCCCTTTTGCCTGTTTTGGTTATACAGATTTAGTCAAAAACACTGGAGAGAAAGTAGAATTTATCCAAAGTGTTGCAGTTGGTGGAAGTTCACACACCTGTTTTGGATACTTGTAATATTCCTTATCTTCAGCCTGAAGAAGGCAAAAAGAGTCAAGTATTCCACTTCTGGAATGAGCATGTCAACTTCTGTCAATGCTCTCTATCTGCATTCCTGTATCTACCCCTCTATATGTGAATATAAAAATGACATTTACAATTGGCTAATCGTAGGTAGTTCTTTGTCTAATAAAGGTGATTTTATGTTCCATATTTTGAAGCAGCTAAACACTACCCGAGTCTGAATTTTGAACTGCATGCTATGGAAGAGTTATGTCTGGTTAATTCAGAAGCACTAAGTATTAAGGGCTGGGGTTGTAGGGAGGATGGGTGGTTGAACCAAACCTTGTCAATGTAATTCAACTTATCAGTGTGTGCTGGCTTTGACTGGGGTAAATTTTCTTCATAGTAGCTAGTATGGGGCTATGTTTTAGATTTGTGATGGAAACAGTGTCTATAATTCAAGGACGTTTTGTTTATTGCTGAGCAGTGCTTGCACAGAGTAAAGACTTTTTCTGCTTCTTCACCCCACCCCACCAGAGAGTAGGCTGGGCATGCACAGGAAGCTGGGAAGGAATGCAGCTGAGACAGCTGACCCCAATTGGCTAAAGGGCTATTTCATACCATCTGACATCCTGCCCAGCATATAAATCTGGGCAAAAAAAGAAGGAAAGGGGGGACATTTTGAGTTGTGGCATTTGTATTTCCAAGTAACAGTTACGTTTGCTGGAGATG
>NW_010397151.1:8039-18377 GCF_000710305.1 Buceros rhinoceros silvestris
TGATGGGAAGTAGTGATTGAATTCCTTGTTTAGCTTTGTTTGCATGCACAGCTTTTCCTTTACTTATTAAACTGCCTTTTTCCCAACCTGAGAGTAGTCTCACTTTTACCCTTCTGGTTCTCTCGCCTATCCCACTGTGGAGGAAGGAGCAAGAAGCTGTGTGGTGCTTAGTTGTTGTTGAGGTTAAACTGTGACAGTGTTTTACTTGGAACCTCCCTTAGCTTCATATTTAGCAAAAATTATTAAAGAAGATAACAGATTTACATTATTTATAGACAGATTAAATTACTCTAATGGTATTTCTTTTTGTTTGCTTTTTGCATTTTTTAACAGTGATATTTGTTTCTCTTCTAAGGTTTCTTGGTAATGAAAGTATTGCACTTGAGCCACCTGAACAGATTTTGCTTTGCTTACTCTTCATAAAGCAATGTTTTATAATCTATGATTATTTAATATATTATTTTAGATCTAATTTAGATCTATTTAATCTATGATTAAATAGCAAATGACAGTAAGGCCTAACTAAGGCAATTTGATTCTAGGTCTTAATTGCTTTACTACTACTACATACCAAACATAACAATGAATAATGCTAATTATTTTCAACATTCACTTCTCATCATCCCTGTTCAATGACATATCTTGAACTCATTACCCGTATAACTACTTTTTCATAAATCATATAATTTAAAACCGGTGAGCCTGGCTGTGTAAGCAAGAATTTGCTAAATCAAGCCTTTGATTTTTCAGCCAGCTGTAGTGGTATTTCAGCATGTCTTGAAAAAAAATAACTGAACAGATTTATGAATAAAGTCTTAAAGTGACCCAGATAAGGAAGTTATTTGTGTATTTAAAAAGAAGTAATGGCAAACTCTGTGAGATTAATTCAGATTTTTAACTCTGATAAGAAAGGCAAATTTTGATGAAATAATATTTAGTGTGAATTCCCTTTTTTGTAATTACGCAGCCACACTAGTGTGGAATCAGAATCATTTATTCACACATCTAAAAATGCAGTATACGGTATTATTTTATAGCTTGTTTGAAAAGTTAGCTTGAAACTGCTATTTTGATACGTGAACCTGAATTTCTGAAATTCTAACCCTTGAGAACTAACTGTATTCATTCGCTTCAAGGTGAGCTAATGGAAAACCAACACAAACTTGATGATCTAATTTGGTTAAGTCTATGTTTAAGGAAAGATTAATCTTTTCCTTGATGTGTGCATGGCCAAGCAGGAAGTTCTTAAGACACTCTACATTACAGGTGGTCAGAAAAGAATTTAGGAGTAGAGATCATTCTAGCATTCCAAAAGGGGCATTCACCACCCCTCTTTTTGAAGCTGAGTCACTCCACAGTTGCAAATGCAAGAATCCAGCAGAATTATGTTGACGATACAACCAGTGACTCCACTGCATTTGTAGGGTCTCAGTGACAAGTGTGAACTAATTAGAGGTGGCGCACAGGTTGTCAAGCAAAGCTTATGATACCTTTTGTTTTATACACTTTATATATATATATACTGACAAGGCTTATGATACTTTATTGAGAAAAGGCAAAGACCATCAATAAAAATACTGGGGTGGGTGGAGAGGAAGGCTGAAAAGCTGACTCACTGAATCACAGCACGATTGAAGTCAGAAAACACTTGTGGATATTGTTTCTGCCATCCCCCTGCCCAAATCGCCTGTTCCAGTGTTCAACCACACTCACAGTAAACAACAGTTTTCTTATGTTCAGACAGAATAACAAGTGTATCAAATTTTGCAGTTTGCCTTTTGGTGCCACTGAGGAGAGTAGTCTCTCTCTCTTTCATTTCCCTGAGCCTGTCTTCTCCAGGCTGAACAGCCCCAGCACTCACCACCTCTTTTCATATGGAAGATGCTCAAGTCCCTTAATCCTCTCTGCGGCCTTTCACTGGACTCACTCCAGTAATCCCATATCTTTTCGTCATTGTTAGTTTCTCATGCAAGCCCTGTGTGCTGAATTTTGACCTAGATCAATCATAAATTCGCTATTGCAATGATTTTAAGAGCTACCCCTGAGATCACTGCTCCGGTAAATGAGACCCAGGGTATGTCAACCCACCTCTGCCTATTTATGTTATTCTGGAACATAAGGGGAAGAAAGAAAGAAGCACAGATGACATGTTGTCATGTAACTGTTAAGAACTTTATATTTGTGTCACTCATTTGGGGGCTGTGTTTATGACCCGTGTAACAAATGTTAATTATGTCTATGTATAGGGATACCTTTGATCCACAGTAGAGGTCTAAAATGGGCCAGAGGTTCTGGGGCCTTAATTTTCACAAGCGTGAAGTGTGTGCACATATATTAGCTTAGTAAATTAATTTGAGCCTGTGTGACAGAGTGCTGTGGTTCCATTCTTATGGCCGCAGCACACAAATTCTCCCGTGTCAGACTGGTTTCACATTTTACGTAAGACCATCACAGAACAAAAGGTAGGAATGAGATCACTGTATGGTTGTGTCCAGAAACCAAGCAATATGTATTAATTAAAATTAATAATATTTATGAATTACTGTTACCTAAATTAAAATAAAATTAAATACATTATGACAAAGAAACAGGTTTTTTTCAAATTGCATACAGATGGTAATTTTTGCTTTTCTACATGTGACGTTTCTGAACAATTTTTTTAATGCCAGTGATATTTGAATATTTAATTTAATATTCCTCGTTTGTTTAAGACAAAAAAACTAAGGGAAAATAAAAATTCCCTTCAGCTATTCAAATACCTAAATCCAGGTGGTTATAAACTTAATACATTACTATTACAAAGTCTCTGGAGGAGTTGAGGGAATAGTTCTTTGCAATAAGTAGAAAAGAAAGTGCATTGTTATGAGGAAACTGTGGAGGGGCAGAAGAAGTGTAAGGATGCATACTAATAGAGTTTGTTTTTACCTTGCATTTATACTGCGTAATTGAGGACATCCACTCTTCAAGAAATCAACATTAGTATTACTGTCACATAGGGAGTCATCAACCTTCCAAATAGCAAAAGGAGTGGAAAGTTAAAGATCTTTAAATATTTTTCTTTCTTTTACTTTTTGCTGCTGTGGGATTTTAAACTGTTGAGTTTTTTCATACTAGTTGAAGAACTTTTGACCTTCATGAATTAATGAATTATAGATAAAAATGAAATGAGAGGAAAGTACTAAAGACTGTATTGGCTGGAGAGACTATGAAAGTTTTACTTTCAGAGTCATTCCCAGAAGAAGATACACTATTTGGAAGTCCACTTGCAATAAGAAAATATTATGATTGGCAAAAATTGATGTTCAGGGGATATTCATGCATAGAATCATAAATCACAACAGAAAAATATATGAGCTTTTAGTTCTTAATTTATTATTTTAATACGTAAGCTGTATGCTATCTGTATAAGATCTTGATGGTTAGCTACCCCAGGTGTTCTTTTCTAACTACTTCACCTGGAGTGTAAAAAAACCCCAACCACTTGTATCTGTAAACTTCTTGTGACTTACACTACACTTCTGGTGACTTAAGCATTACAGAAAGCAATAACAGAAAACGAAAGACTGAATGAAGAGAACAGGATCATTTATTGCTCAGTTCTGATAATTTCTATTAATTTATGTCAAAAGCAAAGCTCACAGAGAGATTCTCTTAGTTTTAATTGGGCTTTTTCTTTAACATCACTGATGTTTTGACATATTTTCCTCTGATATTCATGCAGCATCTTAATTGCAGGTTAATTCAATCTCTAGCCAAGGATTTTCCTTTGGCTTTCAACAAATTTGTTAAAGAAAAGTTGTTAGTCTTGCTATATGGAACTATTTATTCTTCAAGAAATATAAAAATTAGATTACCTTATTGATTATAATTTTGATGGTTAGCTTGTATAGATTTCCCACTTGCTAGAATAGCACATTTCCCTGCATCTAATCACCATTTTATTACTATAATTTAGCCTGGATAGTTTGCAGCAATTTTGCAAAAGATGTTTGTGAATTTTGATCTTAAAGGATGTGAGCAGATGATTTCATTTTAAGATAAGAGTTTTGTAGGAAGGAATAGGTCTAGCTGGGAGAACAGACACAGCTTCAAAACGTTTCACTTCAAACACTTATAAATGGCACATAACCCTAGACTATCTGCCCATAATCAGTGCAGAAAGTGCAGTATTTTGAAGGATGACAGACCTTGTGGAGATGGGAAAAAACTCTGAAGGAAACAAGCCTTCCTAGCTGATTCCAGCAGGAAGTTAATAAGTCTATCCTCCAAACTCACATGTCAAAGGCTGTGTGTACATGAGCAAGCAGTGCAGTGCAAACTGAGTGGACCTACAGTGAAATAGGTGAAAATTGAGTGAAATAGTTGGTGTGAGGACCAAGAGCTCATGCTTTATTAAGTTGAGGCATTGTAATATATGCCAATTCTAGACTGTTCTCGTGGGCTAAATTCTGCATAGGAGTTTTAATGCACTAGGTGTTCTCCTGAACTGAATTTTCCAGTATACTTTCACCTGGGAAGAATCTAGTTTTGGCGTTCAAAGACTGTTAAACTTAGAAAGTGAGGATAACTTTCCACCCTCAATTAAGTTGCTAAAATGAGGGTGGAATAAATCCAGGCCACTGTGGAAAATTAAGACTTCTTAAATAGCCCTCCTACCTATGTATGTATATGCACACACATAAAATAATATAGAGAGAAATGTATATGTATTTATATGTCTATATTTATTATATACGTGTACATATATACATATTTCATGCATGAATGGTGCATATTTTAAGATTATTTTTCTGTTAAAAACCAGTGGAATGTACAGTACAGAACATGCAGATGGCTAGTATAAAGGCAAAAAGTGCCACAGAATCACTGTTCTTCAAAATGTAAATTAGGACTCTATCTTCTGATTTGCAATTAAACAAAGTGAATCACAGAATCATCTGGTTGGAAGAGACTTTTAAGATCATCAAGTCCAACCATTCAGCCTGAACTGCCAGGGTCCCTAGACCATGTCCATCAGCGCCACATCCACATGGCTTTTAAACACCTCTGGGGACTCCACCACTTCCCTGGGCAACCTCTTCCAATGCTTAATGACCCTCTGCGTAAAGAAATTTTCCATGATATCCAACCTAAATTTCCCCTGACACATCTTAAGGCCGTTTACCCTCGTCCTGTCCTTCGTAATATAAGACAATAGACTGACTCCCACGTCACTACAACCTCCTTTCAGGCAGTTGTAGAGATCGATATGGTCTTCTCTGAGCCTCCTCTTCTTCAGACTAAACAATCCCAGTTCCCTCAGCCGCTTCTTGTAAGAGGAGTTCTCTAAACCCTTCCCTAGTTTCACCGCCCTTCTCTGAACCCGCTTCAGCATCTCAATGTCCTTCTTGAAGTGAGAGTCCTCAAGGTGTGGCCTCACCAGCACCGAGTACAAGGGGATAATCACTTCCCTGCTCCTGCTGGCCACGCTATTGCTGAGACAAGCCAGGATGGTGTTGGCCTTCTTGGCTGCCTGGACGCACTGCTGGCTCACGTTCAATCGGCTGTTGACCAGCATCCCCAGGTCCAATGAATGATTAGGCAATGAAGACATCAGAGTGAGTTCTGACCATCTGTGCTTTGTGGAAGTCATCTTATGGACTGTCATCTTGCTATTTAAGCTTCCAGAAGACAACTTTAATAAAAAATATTTTTTAATTAAAAATTTTAAAGACCTTGCAAACAAAACACCATCAACAACAAACACTAGCAAAGCTGGTGTCTCCATTTCTATAAAACTTTTTGTTACTATTTCCTAAATTCTATAAGAGGGTGAAAAAAAAGGGAGTGTGATTATGAGATGGAATGAAAATGGTCCATCTGTTACAGTGGAAATAACAGTGTGCGATTAATTTTCTCTGTTAATAACCATCACATATAGGCAATAGTATGAGCTTGAGTTGCAAGTATATGTTCTGTGCAAACAAAGAATCCTGAAACAAATCTTGGTTTCAGCAGCAGCTTTTCAGGATATTCAAGTCAAGAGCAATGCATATAGGCATATATTTCATCCAAGTCTACTCCCCAACTGATCTCTCCTAGCCTTTCTTCTATTAAACTAATATTCAAAGTTCATGACTTGCCATCTTACACATCGTCTATTGTTTCTACCCCTTCTGTGCTTATCAAGCAGAAGGCTAGTCGGAGCATTGCGGAAGCATATAATGCCTGGTCACATTGATGAATCCTAGGTTTTAAGATATGTGGGTTCTCTTGTTGCTCTAGAAGATAGAAGATAGCCACTGGACAGTAAGTAGATGAACTTTTTAACCAAAGTTTGCATTTGATTCTTGTCATATTCCTACAAAGTAATTACACACATTAGTTATTAGTTATTGTGAATATGTATCTGGGCATTTTTTTTTCCATTTAAAAAATTCACTTCAACACCAGTATATTAGTGAAAAGATTCAGAATTACTGTATTAAATATCATACACCTGCTTGAATACACCACAACTGCATGTCTGTCCAGAGCATTGTTCATCTTCAGTACTTTGCATTATTCATGATAATCAACATTTCATAAAATATGATTTAGTAATTACATGTTTATTTGGGTTTCTCTTTCAAAACAGAGGATGAAAGTGTATCAGATTTCAGTTTTGCACTTGCAGAATATGTTACTAAATGCAATCTGACATGAAAATTCTAGGAACATAAGAAAATTATTTGTAAGAGGAAAAATCCAGTTTTTATGTTTCACAGAAGAGAATTCGAATTCAGCTTTTGCTGTAAGATCCCATATATTCTCCACTACATATATAAATGTAAACATCAGTCAGACTGCAAATCTATTAATTTTATACATCACTGATGCCCTTTTAGAAATATTTGAAGGATATTAGAATTTTAATTTCTTTGTTTTGGAAACACAGATTTATTAATACATTTACCAAATTGCAGTGTTAAAGATAACTCTTTTGTGCAAGCAGCACAATTTCAGTTTAGACTAAGCATGAAACAAAGTTCCAAAAGCAGTATCTCCAAGTGTTTCTTCTTCTGAAAATGTGTATCAAAAAAAGAAACTGTTAAAAGAAAATGAGCATTGTCATCAGTAGGAATTGGCTTTGTATTAGCTTTAATATTTTACAATTTTCAAGTAAACAAACCCTGTTTTTTCCCCGAAGCCTCCCTTTGCATTTAAAAGGAGATGAACAATCTAGATGAATGTGCATAATTTGTTTGGGGACTTCTCAAACACGAGAAGATTGAATCTTCACAGAAGAGTAAGGTAAAGTACAAAGTGAGTAAATTAAGTGTTAAAAAGCCAAAAAAAGTCTCTAAATAAACAAATAAATATATAAATAAATTTCAAAGCACAATACTAGCTTAATTTTGTATTCTTCCATGGCAAGTCCGGAAAACTACAGCTTTCAGATTGAAACTATCTAGCCACTAAATTACATAAAATATGAACATACATTTACTATTAATATACATTATTGGTATAAATAGTTCTAAAATTCTGAAAGATGATTAAAGTAGGTAACCTTTATGAAACTGCATGGCAAACAGTTGAAAGGCTAATTCAAGTTGATAAGAATGATAATATTGAGGAAGATTTTCATGACGAAAAGCTAGTAAATAGGGTAGCCTTTTAAAAAAATGAAAGGAGTAAAACGGGAAGGAAAAATTTAAAAACTAGTACTGTAAAGGATAATTATTTGGTCTGGACTAGTTTACTATAACATTTTTTCCGGTAGACCATTGATGAGAGGTAACTAAAAATATTTACCATTTCACCCCAAAAGTGGCTTTTGAATTAAATATAACATTAAAGTAAGCTGTACCACTTAGCTTTCTTAGATTCACTGTCGGTCAACCCATACTTCCTCTCCAAAAATGTACCTGCATCTAATTTAAAAGGTAATAATGTTAAAAAGCTGTTTTATGTATACGCGGTTCTTTCCATGTCAAATTTAAAAGCAGAGTTTAAAAAGAGTTATGATATAACCTTGTGAACAAACCACATTAAGAAACTATGTTTTATAAGAGGTATTTTAGGTGAGAAACTTATCAGATGTACAATCAGTTGATTGATGGGTCAAATAGGTGTGATACTTTCTTGGATCCATTACTCACAAAGAAGGAAGATCCCACTACAGATATGAACACTGAGAGCACCCTTGGCTGCAGTAACCATGAGATTTGGGAGTTTAAAATTCTGGAAGAAGTGAGAAAGATCAATAGTAGAACCACAACCCTGGACTCCACAAGAGTAGAATTCAGCTTGCTCTGGGAGATTCATCTTGTTTGGCAAGATCCACTGGGAAACTGCATTGGAGAGCAAAGAGGTCCAGAGCCATTTGCTTATCAAAGACTACCTCCTCACAGCACAAGAATGACACATTCTAATGTGCAAAAAGTTGATCAAATTCAACAGACAGACAGCACGAAGCCATTAAAAAAAAAACAGTAAAAAGAAAGTGGAAACAGAAATGGTCTACCCAGGTGGAATAGAGACATTGCCCGAAAGCTGGAGCCAACACTCGGAAAGGTTGTGAAGTGCAAGAATAGCTGCTGCAAGTGCAACAGCAGATAGACTAATTCAAGGAGGGACCTTCTGTTCAACGGGGCAAGGAACCTGGTAACCAAGAACATAAAAAATTAAGGAAGAGAGTGCTTTCCTTGCTTTGGTGTTCATTGACAACGTTCATCTGCATTCTCCCTGAGCCCAGTAGAAGACTCTGCAGTAGAATGATGCTGTATATTTATATAACCATTATCATGTACTTGAACATCCAGAGGAGCTGTCATTCCTAAAGCTGTAATGTGGCCATGACCAAAAATATACTAAGCTTAAGAAAAACTTGATAGTATAATACGTCTTGAAAGAATGTTAATGTTTACCTGTAAAAAAAAATTTAAAAGCCTGCCTTTACATAAAACATGAACATTTTCATGCAAGTTCTCTTTTAAAAATATCTAAATCTGTCTGTTGAAAAAGACTGCATACTCGGTTACATGATCTGAAATGACAATTCATATATTTTTGAAGGTAAGTGATATTTATGCGTGATTTTCTTACAGAATAATCTCTAAGTACTTTACAGGATAAATAAATTAATTCTGACCTGTGGAGGCAGTAAGAGTTTGTATGATTATATGCAGTACAGGATGAAATGCCATAAAATGGAATCATTGTGAGATTTATAAACGCATTAATTTGGACCACTCCTGATGCTTTTATTCCTACTGGCAAAATAAATTTAAAATCTACAGAAATAAATTCTGAAGTTCCAGTACAGGACTCAGGCAGTTAATGATGAAAATTATAAGAGGGGTTATTTCTTTTTCATCTAAGAAGAATGAGATACTTAAACCAGAATTTAGAGTTGGAATTTCAAATGGAATGATGAGTTGAGTTCAAGAAATCTTCATATTCCAAGATGATTGAGTGGTTCTCAATAGCTATCTGTCCTGGTTTGAGTTAAAACAGAACTAATTTTGTGCAGAGATTTTACTTTTCAGTTAAATTTCTTCTAAATAACTGCACTTTCTGAAGTTAACATCATATTTTTGCAGACAGTGTCTGCTTCCAGAAGTGAAAACGCTTGATGTTTACAGTTTCTGCCAGGGGTTGGGGTGCAGAAAGGCTCTGGCTTGTACTTGCTCCTGTGCAGCCCAAGGTCACTGCTAAACCCTGTGTGCCACAGTGGGGGTGCAGTGAGTGAGAGGCTGCACCTGTGGGGAGGAGCGGGCAGGACAGGTGACCCTGAACTGACAACAAGGTGTTCCACCCCACAGACGTCATATTCAGTGTAAAGCTGAGGGATTTCAAGGGCCAAGCTCTCTTTCTCTTCTCTTCTTCAATGGCTGATGACTGAGGAGGACACTGTCCGTTCTGCCTTTGATTCCAATCTGTGCATTCCTGAACCCAGTTCCAGAATCCAGCTCCTGCATCTGGTCCCTGTCTGCTGCAGAGTCCAGTCTGGGCCTTCTCCCGTGTCTGCTTTGCAGCACCAGTGATGACAGTGACCTGATTACCATCGGAGGTCGCTGCATTCTGTATCAGTATTATGTGTATTTGTATACATTTCATTTTATTATTATTTTCATTAAAGCAGTTTTAGTTTTCTTTCCCAATCCATAAGTCTCTCTTCCTTATTCTCTTTCTCTTCTCCTTTGAGGGGGGAGGGGGTGTGTGTGATAAAGAGCATCTGTCATTTGTCTAGTGGCCTGCCCAGCCCTAACCTGTGACACTATCTGTCCTGGTCTGAGCTGAAACTTCCTTGTTTTGGGAAATGGACAAATAGAATTATTCCATGCAAATCCGATAATTTCGCATTTAATTGGT
>NW_010397151.1:18878-33571 GCF_000710305.1 Buceros rhinoceros silvestris
GGGCGTGCTGAAGACGACAGACTCGGAACCGCTTTTGCCGTGAGACCAGTCCCGTCTGAAATCGGGTGAGAATATCCGAACTGCCTGTGCTTTCGTGCCGAGAGCTAGACTGCTTAAAATCGGCTGCGCACCGGGTCTCTTCCCTCCCCCCCTTTCTCTTCCTCGCTGCGAGAGGAATTCTGCTCCGCCTGGGACGCAGCCGCGGACAGAACTTTATCCTGCTCCCCGCCTGGAGGCCGGTAGAAGCCTTCACTCCCACCTTGTCGTTGGATGCCTGCCCAGAGCACTGACCTTGAACAGGACCGTACAGAACTTTGGTTGTCTGAGTCTTCTTTTCTTATTTTTTTTTCCTTTCTCGGTTTGTGCAGATGTATTAGTAGAGAATAGTTGTGTGGTTTTCTTGTTTATTAAACGTTTTGTTTCAGTTTCCCAAATTCAAACCAAGGTGTGAATTTCTTCTTTTCTCCCCTAAACTCCTTCTGTCTTTAATAAGACAGAGGAGAATCGTTAAGGAAATTCGAGGGGTTATTTGCCTCGGCCCTCGACCCTTAACATTATCATCTTAGAATCCTTCACCTCAAAATTCGGTATGTATTAGAAGTGGGCATTATGCTAACCTCGTTTGTTTTGTTTCTATGTACACACTGCAAGTTTTGCTTCTTGTTGGCTTAAAGAGGTAACCTGTTTATTACTTGTGTATTCTGAACAGCAGGAGCAGAAGCAACTTTTTGTGTTCCGCTGTGTGAATTCTTTAGGATATATTTACCATTTAAATCAGGATATCATAAATATTTATTGAAGTAAATTATTTCCCATTACATATACATGAAGATAATTTGTGCAAAAGTGTAGTAACAAACATAAATACACCAAAATATTGGGTAGTCTGAGACTAAGATTAAAAATTAACTTTCTGTTATTGTCTAATGAAAATATAATGGAAAATAACAAAAAACTTCGAAGAATGACCTAAAATATGCTGAATTACAGTTCTGGATTTTCTTTTCAAGCTAGCTTTAAATGCTAATCCTCTTCAAGTCATTTTTAGATATTGAATAATTCTTAGACAAGCTCAGAAAGGGCAAAATGTTTTTATGCATATTAACAAAAAATACAAAAATATCAGTCAAGCTTGTTTTCTGAAAGCTAGCTCATACAGGCAGTGAAAGCTTAAAATGTATTATTACTCCTGTAGTGTAAAATGGATAAAATCCAAAGGTTATGGTTAGGAAAACCAGTACAACATTAAGTGAGGAATAGCCTTTCTACTGTCATTGCATTTGGAAATAGGTCTCCTAAGGACTTTTTCAGATTTAGATTTAGACTTTCTAATCTTGATGGCCACTAATAAATCTGTCCTCTGTGACTTACTTCTTTTCCTGTTTTAATTCCATTATATTTTTGGCCTGTATACACATTATGGCAAATTTCACAACTTAATTATGTCAAGTGTGAAGAAAGACCTTTACATTCTTTATTATTTATTTTAATAAATAATGGGTGAAGTAGTTTGCCTCTTTTCTAAAGTGATAGTAATTCATTTGGCAGCCAACAATTTGTATGTGTAGTTAAGGCATTTCCTTCATTACCTACTTTG
Source organism: Buceros rhinoceros silvestris (assembly GCF_000710305.1). Taxonomy (NCBI): domain Eukaryota; kingdom Metazoa; phylum Chordata; class Aves; order Bucerotiformes; family Bucerotidae; genus Buceros; species Buceros rhinoceros. The sequence continues at coordinate 20,476 of NW_010397151.1, forward strand.
TGTTTATTGACATGGAACTTCATTTTCATTGCACACTGCGTAAATGTTGTGGGATTTTTGCTTATAGATCTCTATGATTATAAATCTTGAATGGTTAAACATTACCAGCAAACTTGGTAGTCTTATTATTCAGTTTTCTAGAATGTTCACAAATATACTGTTTCCAGATAGATAGCTGCGATGTTAAATTCCATCCAGAGCCAGAACTCCACTTTTTTTTTCATACCCTCTATTTCCTACTATATGCTAAGTTACTAACTTTTATAGGACCTTTGGTTTACCTTATTTTTTCTTTTAAAAGGCTTTAATGATGAAAGCCATTGTCAATTTTTTGAAAGTTGACTGCATTATGAGTAGATGACATAGACCAATGTGCTACTTGCTTTCTTTAAAAATTACTGTAGATTTGTGAGGTAGGAATTTCTGAAACAAAAAGTTTTTAGTCCTCTCCCCCTCATATGCTGCATATAGTGATACATCTACTAATCCCATCTTTTATCAAACATGCAGGTTGACTTGCTGTAATTTCTCCTTCACTGCTGAAGTCCTTTCTCACAAATGTGATATTAAATGTAAAATATAATAATTTTTTGCTTTTTTCCAAGGCTGTCTTTAAACTGATAGGATGCTGACATACATACTTGAGTTCCTTGAGTTCCTTTTGAGATGTCTTACTTGGGTAAATGTCATTTGGCTGAGATGTTCATTCTATCAGTTTGTTCTAAACCCTCTGCTACTTACATTCGATTTGGAACTGTCCATCTGATTCATCCATATAAAGAATGTCATCAGTGTGGGAATATCCCATAGTAGCCAGTGTTGTGAAAAAATAATGCAACATTATTTGTTTGCACTTACCTTCCTAGGGTGGTCCTTTTACATCTCATCTATTTGCTGCATCCACCCATTGGCAGATTTCCTGCTTCTGAAGAGCTTAAGATGTTTTTAGTGTTTGTTCTTACTCTTCTGACAGATTTTTGCTCAAAATATTTCCTCAACTGTCTAACTATGATTTTATTTTTAACTTGCTAGATGTATGAGCCCACATAGCAGAATGTCGGAACAATCATAAAACCACAGATGAAATGCAAGGAATAAATTTGTTCTTGTAACCTTGCTAACTGGGGGATTCCCAAAGCAGTACCGAGGCAGAAGAACATGAGCGGGGATGCAAACACTGTACAGCTCGGCCCACGCTAGAGTATCACTGACCATACTGTTTGCACCTATATTTCAGGGATTCGCACAGGTGTAGTTTACTCCTGTGATTTGATTTTTCCCATGGCAGGGCAGGAATCTCAAGCATGTCCAGGAGGGTGTCTCTGAGTCTATTACAGACCTATGTTACCTAAACACAGATGTTCTGCTTGTGAAGCATACAAAGTTAAACAACAATTAATATGATGTATGTGTTTTTCAACACCTCAGCAGCAAGTCACTTAAGCATGTTCACAAAACCTCCTAGCCAATCTTCCATTCTTTTCCCACAGTAGAGGTTATGCCCCTGTCTATTTTTCTCATTTGGATAACACTTCTTACTTAAAACGGCTATCTTTTTTCTCCTGTTGAAGCATATTGGCTTTTGAATAACTTTGATTTTCTAATATCTCACATTTACACTACTTGCATTTTGTCTTTAAGCTAATGTTAGCCATTCAGATATTCAACTATCTTCCTCAATTTTGTGTACATAGTCATTTTAAAATGAAAGTTACTAAGGTTTTTTATTTTTGTTTCTTTTTTTGTTCAAGGGTATTGGATCTTAGTGATAGTGGGTATTGACTACATAGTCCCACCCATTGTGGGACTAAGTCAAGAATCTCTTGTCCTCTGTGAGTTAGCTAACTACTTTCCAATTTTTTTTTTATCAAATGTATGTACTCTGCATCTTGACATTAATGATCACAACAATAAAAGTCTCATGTTAATAGGCCAACAAGCTAAAGGATAGTTTGTCTGAACAAGGAATACTGCTTTAACAGAAGGCACAGTCTGCTCTGTGGGGACAAAGCTGGATTCCCCAAATCTAAGTAAAATGAAATAGATCGTAGTTAAAAAAACAAACAAACAAAAAAAGAATTAAGAAAAGTTAGATGTGGTAGTCCTTAACAATAAAGCAGATGTTCCCCAGAAAGACAGTGGAAAGAAAAACCTACATCTACATAGCGATGAGTCTACTAGTAGAGATGTTTCTGACTGCTCATCTAATGAGGCTAGAGTGGTTGTGAAACAGTGTGAGAGCCCAAACGAGAGGTAAAGCGTGAAAATATAAGAATACATGGATACACGATAATTCTTTCTTTTTATTTATGGTATTTACAGGTAAGTTTCATTGGTGCTACTGAAATTCAATATATAATAATAAAGAAGGAAATAATATTCCAGTAGTATATCTACAGCTGGAATTCTAGTAAAGATCACAATTCTAACATACAATTGTTTTTCCTACATGTCTTTGTATTATCTGCTAACTGCAACTTCTAATTTTCTTCTTATTTCAGTAAAGCTTTCCCAGCCTAATCTTTTCTGAGAGATTTTCAGTCCTAAATCCAAGAAAGTTCAGCCATTTCCATGGGTGATCAGAATGATCTTTTTAAATTAGAACACATTATGATCATTTTTAGAGTAAGGTTCATTCAGATTGTGTAGGAAGATCTCCAACGACTTAGTGTATGGAGAACACATTAACACTTTCAATAAAGTGTGGAAAGCTTCAAAGTAATACCTAAAATTTCTATTTGTCTGCCTGTCTGTCTGTCTGTCTGTCTCCCTCTCTCTCTTTCTCTATGTCTTTCTTACCAGCCTCATACAATTGTCAATAAACATTTAAAGCATATTCTGGTTTACAGATTTTGTAAATGTATCTTAAGAACTATTTTGATACTTATTCTACTGTACTGAAAATATTTATTCTACTGTATAAGGTAAATTACCATGCTATTACATCATCGCTTTTTTCTTGTCATCTCAGAGTAGCTAAGAAAGCTTTTTAAATGTCATCCTTTTTTAAACCACAAAGCATTAATTGTGCTACTAATTTTATTTGCATTTCAATCTCAGGACCATGATAAAAACTTCTTACTTTTAATAATTTAATATTCTGTATGTAAACCAGAATCAATACATTTATGTATCCTGAAAATAACAATTTCTCTAAGAAGCAGAACACTTTCCCTTTTTTTTCCCATACCTGCACCTTCCTCTCCTATCCATCTACATTGTTTCCTTTCCCCTCCTTTGGTCCTTACTCTATATATCTCACAATAAGTTTCAAATAGTTCCTTTAAAATACCTGATGGTAAGTTTTACAGAGTCCTCAAATTCTCTTTCTTCTCTCCCAGAACTCTCTTACCCCTGCCTCCCACCAGAGCAGATTTGGTAATAAACCGAGTTAGTTTGCAAAACATTCCAGAAATTTAGTTCCAATTATTGGAAATCATTCTTCTTTGCTGGTCTTAAGAGTTTCAGGGTTCTCTGTTTTTGCTGATTGCATTATTTAAGTTCCTCCAGAAACTTCTGATGCTGCTCACATCCTGCCTTACTGTTGTCAAGGCTTAGAGCTGGGCTGGCTCCAGACAAATGACAGGCACTTTCTATTACCCCCTCCTCCCATCCTCTCTTCTCCTTTCTCAAAGAGGGGAAAGAGAAAAGGAGTAAGGGAGACAGGCTTATGGATTGGAAAAGAAAACTAAAACCACTTTAATAGGAATAATAATAATAAAATGAAATATATACAAATATATAGAAGAGAGGAGAAAGAGAGGCAAAGAACCTTGCACCACCCTGGGACCTTCAGCTTTGTACCGAATATGACGTCTATGGGATGGAACACCTTGTTGGTCAGCTCAGGGTCACCTGTCCTGCCTGCTCCTCCCCACAGGTGCAGCCTCTCACTCACTGCACCCCCACCGTGGCACACAGGGTTTAGCAGTGACCTTGGGCTGCACAGGAGCAAGTATCAGCAAGGGCCTTTCTGCACCCCAACCCCTGGCAGTAACTGTAAACATCAAGCGTTTTCACTTCTAGAAGCAGACACTGTCTGCAAAAATATGCTGGTAACTTCAGAAAGTGCAGTTATTTAGAAGAGACTGATCTGGAAAATAAAATCACTGAACATAATTGGTTCTGTTCTAACTCAAACCATGGTAACTGCCCTTTAAGCAACTAGCAGAGAAGTCCAAGTCTCCATAAGAAGCAGGGTCTGCCGTACAGAGACTGCATCAAGTTATTTTATGAGGAGTCTGTCCATGTTCCTTGCCTCAATTGGCTTTCTGTAACAAGGTTCCTCCACTGAGTTATCCATGCTGTTCTCCCTCTGATCAATATCCTCTGACATACTTGGTTTAAAACTCTCTTCATCTTGTTAGCAAAGTTGCATTTGCCTCTATTTGAGAAATAGATCCTGTCTCTCACTAATAGTCCTTATTCTTCAAAGATGGATCCATAGTCATAAAAGTTCTTGCACCTCTAGCTGCACTTACAGTTGTTAATTTACAGGATGCATCTAGTTCCACCCAACCCCTTCCCCTCCACCTGTGGGAAGGAGGAAAAGACCTGATCTGGTTTCAGCTCAGCTAGCTACAAAGCTTTCTTTAATGGAGATTGATCCCCCTCTTTGGTGCTTAAGGCACTGTTCTAATTCTGTAAATTCAGATTTGAAAGCTCAGGCTTTCTGCTGGTGCCAGAAGTCACAAGTTTCTAAGCACTTCCATCTCTGGAGTCTCAATCCTCCACCTCTTGCTATCCTTAATACCTTGCACTGTGCAGACCAGGCTCTTGTCTTTCTAGGGTCTCTGTGAAAATGCTGTCCAGACTCCTGTTGTTACACTGCCTGGTCACTTCCTCCCATAGCTCCTTCACATGGTGACCCAGGGCCTGGACCACAGGCTAGCTCCCACAGATGATGAATGTTACCATTGCTCCAGGGAGGCCTGCAGTTTAAGTCTTGGGTGGTGGTGCTTGTACTCTGGAGGACTGCCTGAGTCAAGGCGATAGTCATCCAGGAGAGAACGTGCTGTTTGAACTGGTAGCTGCTAGCAGCTTAAAATGTAGATTGTAAGAAGTAGCTAGGCAACATCACTGATTTGTGTGGAAGAGGTTTACAGTGAGATGGGAAAAGGAGGACATTAATGTCACACTTTTTTTCTCCAATTTTCATCATTATTGTACTCCTCCTCTTTAATTTCCCTTACACTGTCAAAAACACACTAAACATAATAAGCATGGAATTTCCTTTCTGGAGGTGTGCAGTCAGAACCTGTCTTACTGAAAGTTTCGCTTTTCATTATAAACAGTCAGTTTCATTATTAAGTCTTCTATTTCTAAATGTACTGGACAGAAAACAAATGCAATATGCACTTTAAACTTGCATATTTATATGAAAAATATTACCAAACCAAATGTTTTAAAAATATTTGTTTCCAACTTGATTGTATATCAGCAAGTGCACTTTAATGGATTTATTTATCAGCAGTTGACATGCCAGAGGGATGAGATGCCATCCAGAGAGACCCGGACAAGCTCGAGAAGTGGGCCCATGCGAAGTCATGGTGTTCAACAAGGCCAAGTGCAAGGTCCTGCACATGGGTTGGGGCAATCCTTGGTATTACTAGAGGCAAGGGGATGATGGGATTGAGAGAAGCCTTGCAGAGAAGGACTTCGGGGTACTGGAGGATGAAAAAAATGGGCATGAGCTGGCAGTGTCCTACTCACAGCCCATAAAGCCAGCCGTATTCTGGACTGCATTGAAAGAAGCATGGTCAGCAGGTCGAGGGAGGTGATTCTGTCGCTCTACTGCACTCTGGTCAGACCTCACCTGGTGTACTCTGTCCAGCTGTGGAGTCCTCAGCACAAGAAGGACATGAATCTGTTGGAGCAGGTGCAAAGGAGGACCACAAAAATGATCAGAGAGATAGAACACCTCTGCTATGAGGACATGCTGAAAGAGTTGGGGTTGTTCAGCCTGGAGAAGAGAAGGCTCTGGGGAGAACATATTTTGGCCTTCTGGTACTTAAAGAGGGTTTCTGAGAGAGATGTGGACAGTCTTTTTAGCGAGGTCTGCTGTGACGGGACAAGTAGTAATGGTTTTAAACTAAAAGGGGGGAGATTTAGACTAGAAGAATTATTTTTTATGATGGGGTGATGAAACACTGGCACAGATTGCCCAGAGAGGTGGTAGATGTCTCATCCCTGGAAACATTCAAGGTCAGGATGGATGGTGCTCTGAGAAACCTGATCTAGTTAAAGATGTCCCTGCTCACTGCAGGGGGCTTTGATCTAGATGACCTTTGAACGTTCCTTCCAACCCAAAGCATTCTATGATTTTGTTATTAAAAAAATGAGTAATTTCTTTTAAAATGTTTTTCTTCAGAACTTGCTGGGTAATACTGAACTGTTTTCTGTAACTGAACTTCTAACAGGAAAGTTTTCCAGAATGCATTTCTGAGAGCCGAACACTTTAAATTAACAGAAACAATTGAAGGGCTTTTGCCACTGGGTAACAGCCAGGGGCTATGGGTTGTGTTTTCATTTTGTTGATGGCATGTCAAAATATCTATAGTAAATCACTGATTCTCAGCAACATCTCAATGCAATTGAACTGTTTGGTAGCCGAGATTACTTACTGCTTAGAAAAGGAAGTTAAACTCCAGTCAAAAGTAAAGAAAGCGAATACTTGAAATAAAACTCCCTAGAGAATCAGAAATTTTCTTTTCCAGAGAGGTTTTTAGTGAAGGCATGCATTCTTGTGTCGAAGATGAGGTGATATCAATACAGCATACAATAATCTAAACTTCAGTTTTACATTTTATCTACAACAAATAATATGGTAAACTCTCACATGATAAGGAAGAAGCACATCATCAAGTAAGCATTCTATGAAAAAAAACCCCACACAAACCCTGTCTACAGATTTATTTGCCTTTAGGGCTTTTTTTCCAAGATTTATGACTGAGTGCTTCTTGGTAAGGCAAATATGAAAGTAAACTGTCTTTGGAAATGTTATTTTGCTGCTTTCCTATCATTGTAAGCATTACCTTTTAATTTATTGATATGAAACATTATAATAACGATTATATATTCAGAATGTTAATGTACTACATTTTATAGTCAAATGACAGCTATCCCTGAGGCAAAATGCTTATCATGCATACACTGTAAAATATGTGTTTGCCTCAGTCTTTTGGGATTCCTCAATATACAATCCAGATCTCAGCTGAAAAATGCAATATGAATTTCATTTCATAGCTGTCACCAGGGAGTAAAAAAAATACAGCTGACTGAATAATATTTACATGGACCGCTCTTTTGTGTGCTTCAAGTCTTTGAACTTATCAAGAAAAGGCTTAATCAAGGACTTAAAAAATGTTTGTTAAGATATGACCAGATGCTATTGCATTTGGAAAGACAGTTGCAAATCTCACAGAATCTCAAGTGTATAACGTTTAAGAGTTCTTCCTGCGATTAAAAATAAAAAATCTTCAAATAAATGTAGATGATCAGAGTGAAAAATTAATTTACAAGATTTCTGAGCTCTTTGACTAGTCATGTATCAGAAACGCTTTGAAATGTTTAGTATTTTTAATTACATGTGTCAGACACTGTGCATTTCAGAAATAATCATTCTAGCTTATAATGAGATAAGGTTTTATACCTACAATACAGACAGTTCTGATTTTTTAAAACGTGAAGGGAATTCAACAGGAGGAGGCTTCGAATATCTCATACTGTTGCAAATAAACAAGTCCATATGAAGAAAAACTATCACAAAGTTGGGAGGTAATGTTAACACAGAGAAGGACTAGAATATTACATGGAAAGAAACAACTGACCTTGATGATACTTCAGTAAGGCCACATGCAGGAATACAATATCAAATATAAAAGAAATTTCAGCTATAAGATGGCGATTTATCTCTGCAGGCAAATAATGAGAAGAATAAGTAGGCCACATTATTAATAGCACAAAGTCACCAATAGAAATCAGATTTAGAAGTAAATGTGACTGTAGAAAGATTCAGCTGAAGTATATCCAAGAGAGAAAGTGAAATAGTGATTTCTGAACTATAATGAGGGTGTTTCACACAGAATCACAGAATTACCTGGTTGGAAGAGACCTTTAAGATCACCGAGTCCAACCATTGACCCTGTTCTGTCATGTCCACCAGCACCAAATCCACACTTCTTTTCAGCACTCCCAAGGATGGGGGCTCAACCACTTCCCTGGGCAACCTCTTCCAGTTCTTCACAGGCCTTTTGGTGAAGAAATTTTTCCTGATATCCAACCTAAATTTCCCCTGAAGCAACTTAAGGCTGTTTCCTCTAGTCCTTGACATTTGTCGCATGGGATAAGAATCCAATCCATAAATTACTCTGATCATGTAGGTACAGGAGAAATTACTCAGGTCCAAAGATGGAAAATGAGACTAATACAGAACTATGTAAATTAAAACAAACTAAAGAAACTTGATTTTGTTTATCCTAAAGCTGGAGGAGGATATGGATAACAACGATTAATAGATTAGAAGGATGTATAATCATAAAAGAAAGCGAATATTTATAAAATAATTATGGCACAAAACATGTACAAAGTAGCTATCTGCTAGAAGACAGTATTTGCAAAGGTTTTGGACAGCGTTTTAGTTTGGGGTTTTTTTATATAGACTGTTCAGTTTTTGTTTGACGTACTTCTCCTTTTCTAGGTAGTCTAACTGTACTTACCAAGGCTGTCATGCAGTACATGTATGCAAAAAGCTCAAGACAATATTATATTAAAAATTGTTTAATGACATCAGGTAATATAAAACCATTCAGTAGTCATCTTTATGATTTTTATGGGAAAAATAGATGGTTTTTATTTTTTGTAGACTTCAGACAGAAATGAGAAGAAGAATTTTGCACTCTTTGGGGAAGAGGTTTTTCCAAACTATGTTCTTTGTTTTAATAGTTGATAGCATGAAGTCTAATCTAAATATATCCATGATATTCCTAACAGCATCAATTAATTTTATAGCTCACATTCTCTTTTTCTACAGTCAGCTTATAAAACTACCTCTTTATGAGATACTTGCATGCTCATACGCATATATTTTCTAACACATATGCTATTTGCATGTGACCTTCAAAGACATTGAGACTGGACATGGTTCATTTACATATACCAAATTCCATCATTTCTCTCCATGCTCTTTGGCTTCTGAGAGTACAATGGTAACTGAAATCCTAGACTAAATGAGCACGCAATGATCATCCACCGAGGAATCTGGCAGCCAAGTTATTTAATGTCTTTCTCCACTTGGTCTGACTGTGACATGCTTTCCAGAATTTTCTGGAGAAAATATGAGTGTTTTGCATATCAAAAATCTTGTGGAGAAAGGAGAAATAAGATCATGAAGACTTTTCTCAGTAGACTTCTAAATTACAAGGACTTGGTGGAGATTCTACATATAGAGAGAATGTGTTAAAGGCTTTTAAGCCGCTGGCTGATTCTGTGAACTGACAAAGACATAAATTATCAAAACCCTATAAGCCTAGGATCTACAGATTGGATGGTGCTAGGCTTTTATTGTTTGCTTGTTTTTTAATTTGCAGCGATGTATTCTTACTGCTAAACTACAATTCATTGATATTCCCAGAAGTATATTAGTTTTAAGCATAGCCTCTCTTCCCACTCTCCAAGATGACCCCATAAACAATACATTTAGTTACTATTTTGGGATGTGGCTACATCTCCCTATTTAGTCTAGAAGCAAAACCCCCTGAGAAAAGAATGGTATTCAAGTATGAGAGGTGAATACTCTGAACTGGGCGTTCTCACACAAAATGTGGACCACATCCTTAACGAAGTCAGCTACAGATTTGGTAAGAGCTAACTTAAGACTTCTCCAGCAACATCAAAAAAGTTTAGGCACCTGTTCACTGAAACTTTGTGACAGTGACTTATTTCCCCAGAAGGGACATTTCTGGACACATGAATGTTAAAGTGGCTTTAGACAGAGTAGGGAGTCACCTAAATAATGTATGTACTCCCAGGGACTGGAACTGTGTCTTGCATGCAGTCCCCCTTATAACCACATTGTAAAAGCATAGATTTTTATTTCTGCTTTGAGTTTTTACTTCTAGTATTCTTTTCTTCACATTCTTTACCTCCACCAAGATATTTTTTATTGCATTTCAAAGGTATCAGAGGTTGGAACCACAGGTCTTGGCTTCAGGAGAACAGAACAACATTCTATCAAATATGTGAGCAAAACCATAACCCCTCCCTGTCCAGAGATTAAAAAAAAAACCACCCCCCCTCCCCTCCCCCAATAATACAAGTTCTAATTATCACACAAACTTCTGATGCTGAGAAATACACAGTAGATAATTAATCTTATGGAGAAGTAAGAGTGTGGGTAAATGAGTTGCAATGCTAGCAGTGATTCCTAGGGTATATTATATTTCAAGACAACAAAGAATACATATTTCCAAAGAAGATAACATCTTTTTCTATAGCATGAGACTGCCAGCACAAAGTAAAATTATTCCATCATTTAGATTGTACCTAAGAAACCTTTATCTGAAAACATGTTCTGACTGATGTAAATCACAGTTCTCCCTCTCCTTTTTTATCTATCCAGATACTGCCCTAGCACTTTGTTAAAAAATTCAAAAATCAACATCCACCTATATATCGGAGTGATAAGGTACTAACTGTCCCATCATATAACACCTACACACATACATACATGTGCACACAACACACAGATTCACGTGTATGCACAAGCACAAAGGGAAACAAACTTTCCAGGTTTCAGGTCTTAGGCCAACCACTAACTAAGGACAATTAAGGAAACGTTTCTCTCTGGATGGCAGTTCAGCGGTTGTCTTCAGAAGCTTTATGGGTATGAAGTAATAAGCTACTGTCAGGGTTAGGACAGGGGACCAAATGTTCTGATCCAGTATGACAACACCTGAATTCTAATGCTGCACGGCTTGAGGCAAACCACCCAATACATTCTGAAGTAACAGCCTTTCATGCAACTGCTCTTGTAGTAGAAGGATAGCAATACCACAAGCAATCTGTTTTAAGCCTTTATAGCTAACGGTTGGAGTTGTATGCTTGTCACCTAATGAATAAAAGAGTGGTTTTCCTTAATTTTTTTAATTAGCATATCTCTCAAAAGCTTGTTAAAGCAGAACAGTAGGTTATTCAAAAGAATTCATACATTTCACAATGACTTAATTTTCTTCCTTTTAAGTTTTAAACAGCTTAAGAAGACAGATTTTTTAAAATCATTATTTTGTTAATATCGCTTTTGCTATATGTAAGAAATCTTCAATAAAAACACAGTGCTTTTTTTTCTCTGGAACATGTAGGATGGTAGTTACAGCTAAAGTGCATGCCGCTGCACCTCAGAGTTTATTTGCTTTCAATGATGTATTTGTCTGAAGAGAGGTAGCTTTATAAATCACATAAGCCCTTTTTCTTCATCATACTTCGGCACTCGCATTCTGTGCCATGAAGCAATTATGATAAAAGCGAAGACAGTGTTGGTTATCCAAATACTTACCACTTCATAGCCTGCAGCTCTGAAAAGCAAGGCAATTCATTTTATATAATCCAACAGAGACACTGAATGATACTTGATGCACTTGAGGTAGTGCAAGGTGGACATGATACCTGAAATGAATCATGTAATGAAAAATGCTCAGCACTAACCCTCTGGAAAGTTCCACAGTTATTCACCTTTTGTGAATTTTGGTTATTATCCAAATACATGTAAGGTAAAGGAGTATGAACTGTATAACCAGCTTTGCAGGCTATACTTACACAGGCAGTACTTTGCCACAAAAGGGCTCTCATTAAATTCAATGAGGCTGTAGCTTAGTGTTCAAACAAACAATGAAAAAGGTTTCTATCTGCAACTTACTTTGAAATGACATCTTCTTTTGTCAGGGAAGACAGTCTCTGAATTGTTCAGTGAGCACTGAAAGTTATGAAAGTTTAAAAATTATCCTGTCCATAAAATCTTCAAATAAAAAAACCCAATTAAGCCATATATAAAACAACCCCTTCACCCCTTGCATAATAACAATTTAATCTATCCATTGACTAGACCAATTATATATTGGACATTTTCACTCAAGTTTTTCAATACATGAAAAAAATCAGAGTTGATCTTATTTACTTTTTACTGGTGGTTAGAAGAACAGACCATTTTTCAGGCTGTACCTTCCTGAATGAGTTGTGTTTGTTTCAGCCAAGGAATAGTACTTCTCTGAGATATTTTGGAATTTCATCATTCTCAATAACAAAATAAAATGAATATAAGTAGAGAAACCGTCACCATTTAAGAAACTTCTCCTGTTTCAAAAGAGTTTGTTTTAAACTGACCAATAGTATTCCTTCCCAAGTGACATTTGTTGCAGCATTTCAATTGGTTAAAAATTTTCGTGGGCTTTGTTTCACGCCGTTTTCCCTTTAAAAAGGTGTGGCTGTGGCTGCATTTGCCTTGCTCTCTTTCCACTCTCTTTCCACCCCGGGACAGCCTTGGGGCAACATCCCTCTTTTGACTCCAGCTGGCACCTTGCTGCCGCAGACCTGCTTGCTCGGCTCGGCTTTGCCCTCCTGTTACAGCGTGCCTGCCTGCCTGCCTGTCGCCGCCACTGCTTTTGGTACAGCCACCACCTGCCCACCGCTGCAGCCGCTGGGGACCAAACCCCCCCCCTCGCCACCGTCGCCGCTTCTGAGGAGTTGTTTAGTTGCCGTAGAAAACTGCAGTGCCATGAGGGACCAGCCCCAGGAGCCACGCGCTGCGAGGCACCGGCTGCGGGAACCACACGTGCCTGGAACTGTCTGCCCCCTGTTGTCTGGGCATAGCCACGCCACAACGGACCAGCTGCAGGGGACTGAACCCCCCCCCACTTGCCACCGCTCTCCACTTTTCGGAGACAGCCACACGCTGTGCAGGGGGTTGACCCCTCTTGCCGCCGCGCACCCAAGAGCTGTTTCCTGTCTGCTGCTTTTCGCCGCCATTTTTGCATTCTGCTTTGCCTCAATCCACGATAAGACTGCTAGGATTTGTGCAGATTCTGCCTTTACACGCAGTGTCTGG
>NW_010397151.1:33865-46131 GCF_000710305.1 Buceros rhinoceros silvestris
TGGCCCGCCGCCACTTTTGATCAGTGCCGTGGTTCGTTTGCTTTCGCTCCCAACCGCGGTTAACCCTTGCCTCTCCATCCCATACAAACCCCTTAATACCTCACAGGTTTTCTTTTGTACTTAATACGTGTCTGCTTATAGTGTTATTAAACTTTGTTTCAGTTTTCCAAAACATTCAGAGGTCTCACAAATTCTTTTCTTCCTTCTCCTATTTCTGTTGTAAATAGAGAAGGGTATTACGTCACCTGGCTTGGCTCACTTCGGCCAAACCATTGACAGAAACCTTCAAAATACTTACTAAAAAAATCTCTACAATCTTAATTTATTCTTATATTTCTACCAAAAGTAGTGTAGGAATGGCAGGTCAGATTACATGAATAATGCTGATAATGTTCCCGTGTTAGACTGGGAAGTTTCACTAACTGAATAGAAGATAGAGGGATTTTTTACCATCTCTTCAGAATTTCCAGACTTTTTATTTTTCTTGATAAATATTTATTCTTTTCATGTCCTGGTAAATATGTTATATTTATATTCATGCGGTAGACGATGACAGACAAGATTTCTTGGATTTACTAGGATTCCAATAAATGTAACCATTTTTTATTCAGTATTGTTTAGCTTGATAAGAGAGAAAATATTACCATGGGCTGAAAAAAAAAAAAAGACAGGAAAATGGGCTTATCTGATTATTACTTTTTTTTTGCCTGTCATATGTAAATATAGGACAAAGCTTTATTAAAAATGCTTCAGAAGAATTGACTATATTTTGATGACATTGGCTAGGCCGTGCAGCTTAGTTTGAATGCTTTCAAATTCATGATGTTTTACATACTTTGCAGCTTTGTCATAGGCTATTTTGCAATAAAAATTCTCCACTTCCATGCAAGATGTTCTTAACTTGTGGAATGTGATTACTAGAGTATACAGTCTATTACAATATACATGCTGTTGGTTAAAACAAGCACAAGGGCAAAAGACCAGGTTAGCTGAACAGTGAACTCTTGGAATTCGAGAGGAAAAAAGGAGTTTTATGGTCTATGGAAGCAAGGTCAGGCTTTGCAGGAAGATTGCAGAACTGTGGTTGCATGTGCAAGGAGAAGACACGAAAGACCAAAACTCAGCTAAAGTTGAAACTTCCCAGTTTTGTTTGAACATCAACTCTTTTTAAGTATATTAATAAGAAGAGATTGGAGGAAAAATTCAACTGATACTTGTTAAAGGTGGTTGCCTGACAAATAGGGATGAAGAAAAAGCAAAGGTATTCAACGTTTTTTCTGCCTCAGTCTGTAGTAATATTGATAGACCCTGGATTACTGAGTCCTCTGAGTCAGAGGACCACAGGAAGTGCAGTGACTTTCCATTTGTAGACACTGAAATTGTAAGGGACAGCTGTGTCAGCTGAATGTTCATGGGCCCTGACGGGATTCATCCCAGAGCACAGAGGGGGATAGCAGATGTTACAGTAGGACCCCTCTCAATCATCTAGCAAAGGGCCAGGGTGGCTGGAGAGGTCTCCACTGACTGGAAGCTGGCTAATATTATTCCAGTTTACATACCTGAGTATTTCATACTGGGTGTTGTTGAAAGACATTTAAAGAATGCACCAGGCACAGTCAACACAGGCTCACAAAAGGAAAGTCCTGTTTAATTAATTTGATATCCTGTGATAAGGTCACCCACTTAGTGGTTGTTGGGAAGCTGATGGATGTAGATATCCTGGATTTTAGTAAGGCTTTTGATACTGTCCCTCACAGCATCCTTAAGTGCTCTTGATAATCCATAACCAGCTTTAATTTTTGCCAGTCGTCCTTTTGCATTCAGCAAGAGGACTGCACATTTGCAGTGCTTTTTGCTTGTGTTGTTCTTAATTTTGCAACTTTTGTTACTTAGAGGCTTCCTACGTGCAGCTATATATATTGCTGTTTGCCTCTTTCGTGGTCATACTGTTCACACGTTTAAATTCCTAAGAATTGCACCTGGCTATTCCATCACAGTGTTAACAAAATACTTACATACTATTGCTGTTTACACTATTTTAGTATACTTATATTGAGATGAAAGCCAAACTGATATGATTATATCCTAATTATTACCTTTAAAATTTCTAAACATTTCAGGTCTCTGCTTTGTCTACACTATTCCTGGGGAGGATGGCTGACACCATGCAACTTGCCTGGTATGGTTCTGGAGGAGCCTTCATGTTGAAGAAAAAGTATTGAGTACTTTAGGGTCCCTTTCAGAGGCAGAAATCCTTTATTTCTGTTCTTTCTTACTTCCTTGGTTGGAATATTTGCCTGCAGGGCCCTGCTACAGTTTGTCTGAAAAGGGAGAAACTCCTGGGGTTTTTAAATGGACAGTTTTATCTGGAAAAAATGTTGGGTGCCAACTCATGGATGCGTAAAACTAGAAAACTGAATTGAGCAGTTTCTATCATTTTGTCGAACAACATCCATACTGTGATTCCGCAGATCAGCCTCGGACTTTGCGATGTCTGAATTAGTCACCTTAGACTTCTCTTTTAATGAACAAATGGTAATAAATGTTTCATCTTATTCTAAAGACAAGTTCAAAATAGGGCAGGTACATTGCTTCTCAGAATTGTCTATTTCTTCTTCTCTACAAAAGAAAAATTCTAGAATGGTTAACTGAGAAGTAGGCATCCACATTACAGACATCTTAAATTAGATCTGCCTTGGTGAACTTGGCAGACACTAAGCAGTACCAATCATTCTATTCTAACTAACTCTGAATTAACAATGACAAGTCTGTAGGGGTGTTCTACTGCTAAGTTAGCCTTTAAACTGGTCTCTTTTGTCAGGGTCCTACTTTGTTTACTGGGCAGATATGTGAACAGAAGGGAGGCTGATTAAACCTATTTCCAATGAAAGTTCATTAAATGTCTAACTTATGATATCGAGGCAATTTTTTTTAAATTATATTTGTGTTACTAACTTAAACAAAGCACTATCATTTGTCCCAGGACAAGTGGAAGTGACTTTAAAGCATACTAACATATCTGTGTTGCATAGCACTTGAATTTCCTTTGAACCCTGTGCTGACCTGCGAACTGTGTTTTGGTTTGTTCACAGCGTGTGAAAAAATAGAAGGTTCTTTGCCTTCAACCAACAGAGTAGAATTTTTATAATGTGAAATTGTGGATGTATGTTTTATGCCATTAAGAATGGTGTGGGGACATGTGGATTGTTTCAGGGTACCTTTAAAAATATTTTTTGATGCTTGTATAGAGTGGCTCTGAGGATCTGTTTGATACCCTCTTGCCCATGCTACCTTTTGAAGAAGGTTTTGGACTCAACTGTCTCCTAAACCATGCCTAAATATTGGCTTTTGAGAGCTATTTGGAACAGAGAGAAACAGAGACAGAGACTAAGCTTGCAGTGATGTAATGTAGACGATCAGAATCCAGTGGCATTTCCATGGCTCTCTTATTTAGCCCTATGGAACCCTTGAGGTGAAGTCTATTAGTTTCAAACATCGTTTCCCTCAATGTTTCCATGTTACTTACAACTTTTCTGACCAATCCATAATGACCAAGATTCATCACACTTATTTTTGACATTTAACTGAAGCACCTAAATGATGAATTCTGTCGCTGATATTTCTGGATGTTGTAAGACCTTCAGGGTGTGATTCAGTTCATCAGTGCCTGTTCTTCACTGATTCCTAAGAGAGCCTATGGCAGCTATTCTTTTAACTTAGCTGCTTTCAGTTTAGGCAAGATGAATTTTAACAATACTGGGAGAAAACCTGGCTTACTATTGCACCTGCTCTTCTGTTCTGGACATTCTGTATCACTCTTCTGCTACCCAGTCTCACTCAACAGGTTTAACCATCTCCAGAAAAGGAAATGCAGAAGTTTTGTTTCAGTTACTTGGTTTTATTTTCATTCTTTGTAAAACAGATACCATCCTTTTGGAAGTCTGCTTATCCTCCTGTGGCTCCTTCTGTGCTTACTACTGGTGAGAGATCATTAAGTGCTTCCCAGGCTCCCACCTGCAAAAGATTAAATTTCAGTAGGAGAATGTGAGATACAAAAAACATAATATAACTATCATCCATGTGAATCTAAAATAAGTAAGCAATCAGGCCCTCTAAAAAGTTCAGCCTTTCCATCCCTCCCTGTTTTAGACAACTCCATAATGTTAGGCTTCTACACAGGTGCCAAACTAGCTACATTACTGGACAGATATTTTTATCTTTACTTCACATACAATAATTGTGAAACACTGAATTCAATCAAATACCAAATAAAACCTTTGTCTCCTCCTTGACATGTAGTCTATGCCTCTGGTCGTTACCAAAAAGGTTATGGATTCCTACGGGTTTAGGTTTCGTTTTGTTGCGGGTTTTGATTGTTGTTGTTTTGTTTTCTTTTCAAACTGGAACAGAAACTGTTTGTACTTCATTCATCCAGCAAAGTAGTATCCTTGTGCAACAAGTCTAAACAAAATTCAGTTAAAGACAGCAACTCTGTTTTGACAGCACAAGCAGTGAAGTAACTAATCAAATTTCCATCTATTTATGCTGTGTTCAACTTTAAATGAGGATTTATACTTTGAGATACTATTTTAGAAATGAAGTTAGACATTTTATTATAATAACTTATGGATGGAGCTAAACCTAACCATGAAATTTCACTGTTATCCATGGGAAAATAAAATCAAAACAGAAAAACCTGTTAGTAGTCATCCTAGAGACCGGTTATGTTAGAGTATACTCAAAGCCATGAATTGAGAGACATCGAGATACTGCAACTATGTGAATACATTTAGATAAGAACAACTTTTTTGCCATCATTAAAATGAGTAGTTTGATTTCTGATATGATTAAGTGGGGTTTTTTTTAAATACTTCCTCCAACATGCTAGTGCTGTGTTAATTTTAGAAAAGTAGTCTTATGCTAAAGAGTAGAGTTCAAAGTGATGTTCATTAAATGCAGATTGTGTCCTTATGCAACAGCAGTCTTTAAGAAGATTCATAAATAGAGTGGTGTTGAGAAGCAGCGGAGAGGGAGACGTGAAAATTAAAAATTGTTTTTCTCACAGAGCAATTATTCAACAGCAGTCTTTAAGAAGATTCATAAATAAAGTGGTGTTGAGAAGCAGTGGAGAGGGAGACATGAAAATTAAAAATTGTTTTTCTCACAGAGCACCTAGAGAAGAGTGATCACAATGATTCACTGGGGACAGGGTGGGGAGAGGAGGTAGGGGGGTGGAGAGGCCAGTGGGGGAGAAGTTTTCTAAAAAGGTAAACCATTTGATCGATGGTCAACATCATACATTATTTTGGAGATAATTGTCCAGCCTCAGATGACGTCGATTTAACGCACTTTCAATCAGTTCCTTCAAACTGCCGGGAAAAAGAACTTGGTATTGATAGCAATGACAATAAGTGATATGAGTACAATTGTAATCATATTATAGAATCTATAATGCACTTTTTTAGTCCTTAGCTAGCCCATCATCAATTATAAAATATTCATTTACGGTATCGAAACATCGGGTTAAAAAAGTTCAAGAACTAGGAAATTACTTGAAATAATGCCTTATGAAGAAAGTATATATTTAACAAAACTATGATGTTTTGGTTCAATGAAGGCATGTGGTAAAATATATAGTTTGTAGATAAAATAATTGATTTATACAGGTGTCAGGGCAAAGCCTTAGGGAGCTGAGGTCCTGCAACAAACACATCATCCGTGTCTAAGGTAAACACTATTTTTTTTCTGGGAAAACCTGAGAAAAAGAGAAAGTGATTTTATATGGGTAGATCTCCCAGGTGGCTGCTTTGACCAAATGATAAGAAACGAAAGAATTACTGTAAATAAAAATCATAGTATGAATATTTACTGTGCCACAAATATGTGTCAAGTGACAAGAAAATAGAAATAAATATTCTCTTTTGTAATTAATTTACAAATAAGAATTTTGAGGTCATAGCTATTATTATAATTGGCAAGTTTTGCTTAGTTTGATCTATTCTTCCAAGTACCAAGTGACAGAAAAAGAGGAAATGGCTTCAAGTTGTGCCAGGGGATATAAGGAAAGATTTCTTTACAGAAAGGGTTGTGTAGCATTGGAAAAGGCTGCCCAGGGCAGTGATGGAGTCACCATCCCTGGAGGTATTTAAAAGATATATAGATGCAGTGCTGAAGGACATGGTTTAGTGGTGACTTAGCAGTGCACGGTGTATGATTGGACTCAAGGATCTTAAAGGTCTCTTCCAACCAAAACTGTGCTTCTGTTTTAAAACTAGAAATCTTTTTGCTGTTGCTGTTCTTTGGAGAGATGAATTGTGCAAAACAGAAGAGCACTTCTGATAAATATTTGAGGTGAAATACAGTCCTTTCTATGAGCACTTGTGTTTGTTTTATTTGAACACCCAAATATTCATAGAGAGAAGTAGGAAAAAGTTTCAAGCCTGGCCAGCAGAAGATGTCTGATTCATACATATATATGAATGAGTGTTTGAATATTTTATTCCCATCTTTTGATTAGCTGCATGTCATCAAAATAATACAGAAATTCTCAATTTAATTTATAAATTATAAAGCTATGCATATCAACAAAGCTGCTGTTCACAATACCTGTGAACTGTGGAAGGATTTTAGAAGCTAAATACATGGAATAGATAGAAGGGCATTTTATTCCAAATGATAGCAGAAATTCAAATGAGTCATCAAGTTATCATCCTAAGGAACAGTAGTACTTTTGTCATAACTACTTTTAAAAATAGCTCTAGCAAGTATCCTTTATTTAATAGCTCTGCACTATTCATCTTCCCTGCAGTGAGTGATGACCCTTGCAACTGTAGTAATTAAACTTTTCAGTTGCAATAAAGGCTTCTGACAGTCTCAAAAGGAGAATTACAAATTAGAACTCTGACAGCCCAGCCCTCTGAAAAGAAAGAGTCTATTTCCACTTGGCTTTTTAACTTCAATTCAATCTTGGCAGAAAGAATCAGGTGTAAAAAAAAAAAAATTTCACATAATAGATCATGGATTTTAGGCTGGTAATATATCTGAATGAGCACTGTCTCGTATTCTAATCACAGTGATATAACATTATACCCTACAAATTCATTACCTCTCCATCTAGCGGTAGAAGAAGCAACTGAATATTCATTATGGACTAGGCAGTGACAATGATGCAATAAAAATGAAGCAGAAGGACATGAACAAGACTAGTGGCTGGAGCAGGTGTTAATGGGAGATTCTCTTAGCTCCGATCACAATGTTCCATAGTGAACTGTTCTCTAGCAACCTGTACTTAAACCATGCTAAATTCAATTGTGTGCAGAGAAGGAAGTAGCTTGCAAAACATCCAAAACAGCTAGTGGAGATGTTTTAACTTGTAGCACATATGAGGTCACAGCTCGACCCATTCACATTCAGCCTTCTCCTGAAAGCTTCTCAGCTCACCATTACACATGTATGCAAGACTCTGCTTAAGAATTAGAATCTCTGTGCTGGGACACAAAATACAAACTTTTTGAGGTGTGGTTTGTGTCAAAGAGATCTACCACAGAGCCTTACACAGTTCCATATAATCCCATCCTACCTCATCATTTTACACACCATTTGCTAGTAATTGTTATCATAATTTCTTAAAACAATGTACATGAAAAGAAACAATTAAATTCCACTTTGCTTAAAGCCTCCTATATTAAATCTACCTTCAACTGCCTTATTAAGCTAAGTAACAGTAATACACAATTAAATAATAATTAGATAATGACTTTTGTTGAAGTGAAATTATAATTAATGAAGTTTAAATTAAAGTATTGACCTTGAGGGATAATAAACCATTCTAATTAAAACTAGAAATTAATATATTATACCACAGATTTTCAAAACACCGGAGGCTTTAGGAAGGTGTGACTCCTTTCTTCAATGACATGGGCTTGGTTCACTATTTTTTGCCTTTAAGGGATGAGCATATGTATTTTCATAGATTTAGGTGTAGCAGGTGAAAAATTTATTACTGAAAGTGAATTAATACAATCCATGGGAATGTATTGAAGTGGACTCAAAATATTCATACTGTCTTGCATCTGAACTATGAAATGCTACAGATAAAAGACATCATTGAACAACATAAGGTGACTTCAAAAGATATTCTTTCTAGATTTGAGACGTAACAACAATGGTTTGCATAATTTTATCCTGGTGACTTTCATGCTTTTACCAAGGTCAACACATATTGACTATCATGATGCACATAAAAACTGCCAAATAATTAGAAGACTAAGAATTTAAAAATGTATCATAACCCCAAATTAATTGCATGTATGCTTAGATGAGTTTCTCCCTCCTATTCCATAAAGTGTGCAATAGAGTGTGGCCAGCAGGTCAAGGCAAGTGATTCTCCCCCTCCAGTCTGCTCTCATAAGACCCCACTTGCAGTACTTGTTCAGTTCTGGGGCCAGCAGCATTAAACACAGACCTGTTGGAGTGAGTTCAGAGCAGGGCCATGAGTTAGTCAGGAGGCTGGAGCACCTCCCCAGTGAGGATAGACTGAGAAAGTTGAGGTTGTTTAGCCTTGAGAAGGCTCCAGAGAGACTTCGTACCAGCCTTCCAGTACATAAAGGGAGCCTGTAGTACAGATGGGGAGGGACTCTACCAGGGACTGTAATGGTTTTAAATTGAAAGAGGGTAGATTTAGATTAGGTATTGGAAGAAATTCTTCACTGTGAGGGTGGTGAAACACTGGAACAGGTTGCCCAGAGAAGTTGTGGATGCCCCATCCACAACTGGGGCTTTGAGCAGTGTGGTCTAGTGAAAGATGTCCCTACCCATGACAGGTGGGACTTCCAACCCAAACCGCTCTGTGATACTATGATTCTCTGAAAAATCCTACTTGAGACATTAATACTATGCTGTAATTGTATTTTTATTTATCCATGGTGGCGGGCTGCCTCCACCATGTAGTTTTAGGGTTTGTATTGTGAAAAATATTATTTGTGTTTTTTGCATTTCTGCCTGAGGTTAAGGTAAGTGATATGTTCATAGCACTGATTAGTGTTATGAAATTCTGTGAGAATAACCAGTATTAGAGATGTTTTTATTTCTCCTCTCAGCTATATTTTTTTAAATTGCATCCTCAAGTGACACTACAAAGTTTCCTTGCATTTAAAATAACATTAATCCACCTACTAGGGAAAAGCAGTCGTATGGATATTTGGGATGAAAGTCCATAGAGTGCCTGAAATACAAGTGTATTTTTATTTATTATTGAAGAGTTTTTTAGGACCATGCATCAAGTGATACCACCCTACAGCTCACCTTGAAAAGTAGTTTATTCTGCAAATACTCCCACTGATTTCAAATAAACTCAATGATCAGTATTTTTTTTGAAGAACAGAACAGAGTTTTGGTTCCCCATTGTTGTATAACACCATGCATACACATTGGGTTTAGTAGAATTGCACTGATTTTGACCACCTGAAGAACTGGCACATAAATCATGCGAAAATGCTATTCCAGTGCACTGAGAAATTGGTAGGGCTATTTGGAAAGTAAAGATCATCTGGAAATTCTGGAACTGTTCCTATAAAGCTTAAGTATAATAATTATTATTGATGGTATGTTTCTTCTCTATTTCCAACAGTGAATAAGGATGGCAGAATAATGTATAAGAATAGATGTTTTGGGATTAACTTCCTTATGCATAAACCTCCTTCCCTCAATTCTGATGAAGGCTTTTTGGCGATGCTTTCCTAACAGTAAGTGCTGATGGAGGGAGACAAAAATAGCCTTCTGCAAGATATACTGAGAGGCGAGTCTGACAGAATAAATCTCATTTGTTAGAGTCCCAGCCTCACACTTGCATTGCTGAGCCTTTATATTCTTGGCAGTATGGGTCCTGGATCCTGAACACAGATCCTCATTCCATTTGCATTTATAATGAAACCAGAAAGGCATCTTGGTAGAACAGTCCCTTTCACTTTGACTTATAGAAAGGAAATTGTTTAGACTGCAAGGATAGTTAGTTGGAATGTGTCTTGAAGCAATATTTCAGCACTACATCCTCTGCTTAAGTGCTTCCATCTTTCAAACAAAGCATCTACTCATTCAGATGAAGAACAAGAGGTCATCCACCTCTTTATATAGTCTTTGTCCTACTTTATTTTTAATGCTGACCTTCTCAGAAAGAACAGGACAAAGAAACTTGTTAGTGAGCCAAGGGAACTGTTTTTCAGTTTCTATTGAAATGTAAGATGAAAATGTTGAGTCAGAAGGGGCTGTGAAGCTTAGCAAACACTTTGTTTCTATAGGCAGAATGAAATACAACTGATTTTATATATATAAAAGAATGTATACTTAAGTTAAAGCATGTTGAAGCTGCTTTGAATTCTGATTTGAAGGCAAACTAGCCTTTGTTTTTGCTTTATGGATAAATTTCTGGTCAGCACCCAGTTGCTGAAATACTTGTTATTGGCTAATCAGAATAGCAGCATAAATATTTTAGTTCCTTTGGTTTAGAAAAACAGGTTACATAAGTTATCCCTACATTTCAAGGTCCGAATTCAAGAATTTTTTCAACTGTACCTTTCAATGTAATGATATGACTATGTATTTATTTTCCACGTATGTACTTTACTGAAGCAGTATTTTAGCACTGTCCTAATCATCAGCTTTATAAAAGATTATAAACATATATACATATATTCATATACATATATGTGTGGTTTTGACTGTTTTGAGAATCTGCTACTTCTCCTTAGAGTGTTGCGACCAACTGCATTTGAACCAAAGCAATTTTAGTGTGACTACCCCAGGGCATATTCACTTTTGACTCAGTTCTGCAGAGAGCTGCGTGAAGTACTGAGCATCTACAACATTCACTGCCTTCACTGGCTTTCACTGAGAGCCACTGAATATCTGCTAGGATTCATTCCTATGCTCGAGGGCATTTAAAGGACTATGTAAACGCCAAATGAGTGACTGAGTTATGTTATATTCATTAGCCTCAGCTGTAAAGCAAGGCATTCAGGTAATCATGTCAAAAAACCCCACAACCCTCTATCATCTGTTACACATGCAAAGCAAGAGAGAATTTTTAGTATCACCTGGTTTTCATGTACTCAAACTCCTTGTAATTACAAGCTGTATTAATCTACATTAATATATTCACACTGAATTACTGTGATTAGTGTTTATATATATAACACAAATATGGAAACACATCCCATGCGCAAAAATAGAAAGTGAAATGAAAAGTGTAGAAGCTGCAGTTTTGCACAAATGACTCTGATCACTTAATGACTCATAATGGTTCACTGAGAATCTGAGGCGTAAAGTAATGAAGCACAGCTTGTTGACAGCCACCCACCTGTGACAGCCTGCACAGTAATCCAATGATACAGCAATAATACTATGTTGCAAGATTTTTAAAAACTTTTGATTGAGTCAAAGTGAAGTTTGGACATAGGACAGAAACTCCAACTTGCAAGTGCTTCTTCCTTTATGAGATCCATCTTAATTAACAATTGAAAATGAGCATGCAGTTTCTTCTGGAAATGGGCTTGTGCTATGGTGCCTACTGGGCAATTGCCCACGTCAGAAAACTTGCACGTTATCTGCTACAGTTCAGTACACATCTCCATCTCCAGTTTCAGGCAAAAGCCTTACAGCAAATTTCTATACAGTGAGTGACCTCAAAGCCCTGAGTAAATGGAAACTGTCCCATAAAAGGATGGTCCAATGTCTTCAGTATGTTCTCTAGTTTTGCCTATAAACTAGGTGCCTAATTTGCAGTCCTATCTAACTTTGGGTAAGTGATGAAACAAAGAGAATGTGCTCTCATGACACAGAGTGAAACACAATATTTTCCTTTTCTAGCTCAGTAGCGCTGAGTAAGAACTATTGACACAAAGAACATCATCCTTCAGATTTGTATTTTTAGGGAACTATTTCTAAATATTCTTGTAAACAAAATGCTAGCAGTATAATTTTGTGGGAGCAATTACAGTTCAAATATCCTTATATATAAAGCTGCTTATTTAGAAAGAGGCAAATCAGTATTTACTACTTTTAAGTAACTCCCATCTCCACCAGTTACCTCAGTATTTGCTTAGCACTCATAGGCAATTCTGGGTATTTAAAAACCTATAGACAGAAATGGAACGGGAAAGAAAGAGGGATGTGCTTTCAAAAGCAGTATCTCCTGGAGTTTCCATTACATTCCAATATTCTTCCAGCCGTCCTCATCCCAGACTGTGTCCCGGTTTGGGCTAGACTTCCTT
>NW_010397152.1:0-1975 GCF_000710305.1 Buceros rhinoceros silvestris
AATTTTTATATGTTTATAATATAAAACCTATTATGAATAAACAGTTTACTGCAAATATTTAAATAAAACATGTTGGAGCCAGGGACTGCATGCTGTTTGGCATATTCTGTTCTCATTATCCAATTAATATTGGTGCTTTTCTAATATGCTGTTGTTACGAAGGCAACAGGAATGTTAATCTTCCAGGTTACTCACACTTCAAATCTCTTCCACAAGAGACCATGCAAAATGAATTAAAATGTTTGTATTCTTATAACATTGTGTAAATTTAGGCAGCAACAGCTTATTTTAACTAGTCCTGAAATTATTTGACTGGATGCAACTTGGAGATTTATGAATACCACCATTGGGATCAAAGTTCGTTGTCACCATGTCTGGCTAACACAGGCAATTATTAAAACGAAGGAGCAAACAGAACTTGGACCCCTTAATAATTCAGAGTTCTATGTTTAGAACAGAACAAGGAGTTACAACACGATATTTTGAGGCTTTATTTCCACTCACTTTATTCCATTCAGGATTTCAAATAGAAATCCTAAGCTGCCACAGGTTTTGGTTTTGTGTGCACAGTTCTTCCACAAACAGGGCAGAAATTACTTTCAGACAGGACTCATTATTTAAATAACACATGATTCCACCCGGTTTACAAGTACACTGGCTGAGCTAGAAAATTAGATTAAGGGGGGAAAGACTTGGCACATTTCACCAATTTAAAGGATTATGAAATGCAGAAAAAGTTCTAGGGGATCTGCAAACACAAACCACCACAAAGGTCTCTTATCCATAGCTATTTATGCTGCTGTGCTTAATGACAAGTTTTGCAAGCAAACCATTTGGTAAGAATTTCATCCTGAAGAAATGAAAATAACAACAGTAAAACTCAGTAGTTACGTTAAAAACTATATGTTTGAAGAGCTGTTTAAAAGTTAAGTGTGAGGGTTTTCTCCAAAAATTCCTTCTAATTGATAGCAAGTGGAAATGAGAGGCCACTCGAAGGCCTCGGGGTGATTTAAGTTCCTACGTTTTCCAGGGGTAACAAAGAGTTCACAGCCATTCCTTGAAATCCAGAGGATCATAGAATCAGTCTTAGGTCTCTGTCCAACCTGGGATTCATTTGTTCTTGGCTCCTTGTCTTCAGGACGATCACTTCTCTTCTGCAGAAACGGGGACAATTAGATCCACCTTCATCCTGTCAAGTAATGCTTGCTGGCCTGAATCCTGAACTTGTCCCTTTGATCTCACGGGTAAAGCCTCTTTGAGGCCGTTCCCAGCCTGTCTATCTGTTTCCAAGGGCACTACTCTTTCAAAGCACCTGGTTTTAGCAATCTCCTTCAGTAAAGCTGGGGACATAATTAGGTCCCCTATGGACCCTGATATGCAGGATATTGACATACCCCCTTACCAGGAAGGAACAGTAATCCTGAAATTAAAATATTCCCAGTCTCTGGGATTTTGCAAAATGTGGACTTTCCCTAAATTTTCCATTTGGCCACAATGTTCACGTCTTCATATAGACCTGCTGCTATGAATCTTTTATGAAGACAACTTCAGAAGACCTCTGAAGTGAAAGTAAGAAGATTTAACTCATCAAAATTCTTTCCAGTTAGGGAGTTTATTTCTTATACAGACTTTAGCATTACCAATACTAGAGCGCTCCAGATGATACGGGAATTAAGGAGTACCATCGAGGAACCAGAGCCATATTTCTCAGCTCTTGCTGATCTGTAATAAATCTTGACAGTATTAAAGCTCAGGAGAAATTATATTTAATTTCCTCTTGCACACTATCTGTTTTTTTAAGATTTCATGGAAAGCTATGAGAGACTCATTCTGCCTTTTGGAGACCCAGTCTATCATAAACCTTAAACAAACACACTGGTGTATTTAACAGACTCTGCTGCTTTCCTTTTTCTTGTGCTTCTGCATTTCCTGATACCATCTGGGACCGCAGGTGGAGTGTTAAAATAAGGCAAGA